>NW_027142418.1:2160378-2267878 GCF_026170545.1 Melanerpes formicivorus | reverse complement strand
CGAGATTTTGTTGTGTGCAGTAACCCTGTTATTTCCTTTTCCACAGCTCTGCTGTACAGAACCAGCAAGAATCCAGCCTAATAATCACCTCAGAGGGCTAAGAGTTAACTCTCCAGGCAAAGAACCAGCAGGACAAGAGGAACCTTTCAGCCCCACCACCGAACAAAGTTTGCTCTCTCCGTGCCGTACCTGATTGTCCTGACAGAAATGCAGTACTTCCACATCAGGTTCCACACGGCACTGCCATCTCCCTTCATGACCTCCTCCGAAGTGCGTTTGCAAAGCAAAACAAAACTAAACCAAAGAGTTTCCCAGCACCTGAAGGGAAGGAGCAAGTTCAGCAGCAGCGGCAGCCAAAGTTAAGCTGCCGCAGCCAAGCACTGATTCAGGGTTTCCAAGCGGCTCCTCCGAGCATGAACTCAGGGAGCAGGCAGCTTTCTCAGCTGGAGGCTCGGGTTACTTCTTCCTTCATCATTTACAAGGCTCGTTGTTTACATTATTTGGAAGCCAGAAGAGATGATTAGAGGCTGTTCAGAAAGCTGGGGATAGCCTTGCTCCGAGTTGCCAGGTCGCAAACCCCTACCTGAGGAGAGCGAGCCCGGCTCCTTCCCCTCCAAAACACACAGCCCCAGAAAAATCACTCAGCAGAACTGCAATTGCTCACCAAATCCACACTCAATCAAATGGTTTGGGCTGAGTAAACTCTCAGCTGTTTGCAAAATTCCCTGTGTACTGTAATAAACTTTCTAGTGCCAAAAGAAGTAATGAGTCATTTTTCCAAAGCCCTATTTGAGCACCGAGTTAGGACTTTCAACTGGGAGTATCAGTGATGTCACTTAGCCTCTAAATCACATCAAAAAGAAGATGGCAAGAGCTGATCAAAACCAAAACACATCCAAAAATGTCCAACCCAGTCCCAACCCAAACCCAAACCAAACCAAACCCAACCCAAACCAAACCCGAACCAAACCAAACCTGAACCAAACCAAAGCTGAACCAAACCAAACCAAACCAAACAGTAACAACAAAAAATAAGCCATAAACCGCCCCCCAATAAAACCCCCAAACAGAAAATGAAGCCCAACCCAATCCCCATCTGATCCATTATTTGTATGGATTTCTCTGCCTGTGCTGGGCAAATTTACACACACAGCACTGACTGCCAAAGGTCTGAGTAGAATTTAAGCCTCCAGATGCACTCACATGGCATCAGCCTTAGGGAAAAGCATGCTTGTGGCTGTTAATTGTTGTTAATCTTTGGAACTTGAAGGACCAGCCCTTTAAATTCTCTGCCCTGGTTTCTCCAAGACCACCCTGCAAGTTAGTGTTGTTGCTATGACAGATTCAAACTCCCTGAGTCTTTACTCAGCCCATGAGATCACGCTCTCTCCTCTGCGAGGATGTCAACAGCACAATTCTAGACTCATAGAGTGGCCCAGGCTGGAAGGGACCTCCAAAGCTCATTCAGCCCCACCTCCCTGCAGCCAGCAGGGACATCCTCAACTAGATCAGGTTGCCCAGAGCCCTGTCCAGCCTCACCTTGAATATCTCCAGGGATGGAGCCTCAACCACCTCCCTGGGCAACCTGTTCCAGTGTTCCACCACTCTCATAGTGAAGAACTTCCTCCTGATATCCAATCTATATCTGCTCTGCTCCAGTTTGAAGCCATTGCCCCTGGTCCTGTCCCTGCAGGCCTTTGCAAGCAGTCTCTCTGCAGCCTTCTTGTAGCCCCCTTCAGGTACTGGAAGGCTCCCTGAGATCTCCCTGGAGCCTTATCTTCTCCAGGCTGAACACCCCCAGCTTCCTCAGCCTGTCCTCATAGCAGAGCTGCTCCAACCCCCTGAGCATTTTCATGGCCTCCTCTGGACCTGCTCCATCAGTCCCATGTCCTTCATATACTGAGGGCTCCAGATCTGTACAGAGGCTTTTCTGTTTATATCAGAAAAATTAATTAAGCAAGAAGCTAAGCTCATGCTACTTCTTCAGAGAACAGCAGGCTTTTCTGATTAAGTGTCTGTCTTCTGTTGTACAACTCCATTTTGGACAGGAGCATTGTCTCTAGGAGCTCCTACCTTACTTCTACTCTGAAATATATTCTGTTTCTTGGGGGATTCTTCCTGATACAAGAATCAGAGAAGCCCAGCATGGTATGGGTTGGAAGGGACCTCTGGAGATCATCCAATCCAACCCCCCTGCAGGGCACCCACAGCAGCTTGCCCAGGAGCACAATGGCTTGGGGGGGTTTGGAATCTCTGCAGAGAAGGAGCTCCACAGCCACTCTGGGCAGCCTGCTCCAGGCCTCCAGCACCCTCTTACCAAAGAAGTTTCTCCTCCTGTTCAGATGGAACCTCCTGGGTTCCAGTTTGTGCTCATTACCCCTTGTCCTGTCCCTGGGCATCCTGCCAAGTGCTCCTGGAGCAAGCTATGGATAGCTCATTAAAACAAAAAGGGGGGAAAAAAAAGTCAGACCAAGCTCCAGAGCATGTTGCACATTTTCAATCAGCAGGCTTAATGAAGAAAAAATTCCACTAGAAAACACACACATCTGTTCTTAACATAATCACTGAAAGAGATTCCAGTGATGGAAAGAGCTGCACAGGCAGAGCTTAACTTGCAAATCCAGGAGGTGAAGTGGCTGTGAGAAAGAGCTGCTGATTTTGGGATGGTGCACGCTGGGAAGGTTGCATTTAGCATAAATAGGCCCAGCAAACACAGAGTATAAAAATAGCAGCTGATTTTCTGAGGAGCAGTAAGCAGGCACAGTTGTGTCAACTAGGTCTCTTTGAGCTTACACTTGAAGCTTCCATGGAAATGAGGTCTTTAGATTAAATATTCCTTGATTCAGCCTCGCTTGCAAAAGGGTCACAGAATCACTTTGGTTGGAAAAGCTCTGTCAGATCATCCAGTCCAAACATTCTCTAACTCTGCCACTGCTGGGGCTAAGCCACATCCCTCAGCACCACACCTCTGCCTATGTGAAACACCTCCAGGCATGGGGATTCAACCACCTCCCTGGGCAGCCTGTGCCAGGCTTTGAGAACCCTTCCAGGGAAGAAGTTCCTTCTAATATCCAACCTAAACCTCCCCTGGTGCAACTTGTTACTTATGAAAAGAGACCAACACCTACCTGGCTCCAACCTCCTTCAGGGTGAAAAGGTTTCCCCTCAGCTTTCTCTTCTCCAGCCTATACATCCTCAGTTCCCTCAGCTGCTCCTCACCAGCCCTGTTCTCCAGACCCGTCCCCAGCTTTGTTGCCCTCTCCATATTCTGAGTGGTTAGGGTTTGGTATGATCAGTGTCTCCAGGAGTAATACTTTCATTTGCTTCTAAAGATAGCTGGTGGTGGATGAGACCTGCAAGAAAACCTCCTTCTCATCACCATCTCCATCCATGCTTCCAGATTCTGAGAAGAAGCAGTGACTGCATAGGCTGAAAGAACATGTGACAGCATCAGGAGGAATAAGTGAGATGCTCTGGGGCGGGCTGTGGGTGGACTGGAGCTTGGCTTTGCTTTTTAAATCATTGCTGCAGCATTACCCATGGCTAGGGGATTATCTGTTAAACAGTGGAGAGATCTTTTCAGCTACTGTCCTGATACAGGAATCAGAGGATCCCAGCATGGTGTGGGTTTGAAGGGACCCCTGGGGATCATCAGTCCAATCCCCCTGCTAAAGCAGGGTGCCCGCAGCAGCCTGTCCAGCATCACAACGCCCAGGGGGGGTTGGAATCTCTCCAGAGAAGGAGACTCCACAACTTCTCTGGGCAGCCTGCTCCAGGCTCCAGCATCCTCACTCCAAGGAAGATTCTCTTCCTCTCCTGGCTTCCAGTTTGTGCCCTTTGTCCCTTGTCCTGTCCCTGTACACCACTGACAAGAGTCTGGCCTCAGCCTCTTGCCCATCAGCCTTTAGCTCTTGCTGAGGAATAGAATAGAATAGAATAGAATAGAATAGAATAGAATAGAATAGACCAGGTTGAAAGAGATCTTCAAGATCATCAAGTCCAACCTCTCATCCAACACCATCTGATCAACTAAACCATGGCTCCAAGTGCCTCATCCAAGCTCTTCCTAAACACCTCCAGGGATGGTGACTCTACCACCATCTCAGGCAGCCCATCCCAATGGGCAATCTCTCTCTCTATGAAGAATTTCTTCCTAACATCCAGCCTAAATCTCCCCTGGAGCAGCTTGAGACTGTGTCTTCTTGTTCTGGTGCTGGCTGCCTGGGAGAAGAGACCAACCCCCACCTGGCTACAACCTTTCTTTAGGTAGATTGCTCAGATCCCCTCTGGGGCTGCTCTTCTCCAGGCTCAACATCCCAGGGCTCTCAGCCTGTCACAGAATCCTAGAACCCCAGCATGGTGGGGGGAGAACATCTAGTCCAAACCCCTGCTAAAGCAGGGTCACCTAGATCAGGTTTCAAACCTAGCCCCCTCATTATCTGATGAGTTGAGTTCATCCACTGATTCCCAAGGAGATCTGGACAAATCAAGGCAACCCTCCACTAAACACACATTAATTCCACAGGGAATGGCAGGTCCAAATATTTGGGATACAGAACTGACAGACAACCTGCAAAGACAAACATCCCTAGCTCCAGAAAATTCTGGATGCTATGCAAATCACATCATGAGTTAATAGCAGTGACTTCAGTCACAGCTAATGAGCAAAGACTTCAGTATTTCAGTTCCATGATTACATCCAGGATGTAAATAAATGCTGCTTGTTCTGCAAGGGGCTGCTGGGGAGCTGGGCAGGGACTTTTCACAAGGGCTTGAAGTGCCAGGATAAGGGACAATGGCTTTGAACTGGGAGAGGGGAGATTGAGACTGGAGATGAGGAAGAAATTCTTTCCAATGAGGCTGGGGAGACACTGGCACAGGTTGCCCAGGGAGGCTGTGGATGTGTCCTCCCTGGAAGTGTTCAAGCCCAGGCTGGATGAGACCTTGAGAAACTGGGCTGGTGGGAGGGAACTGGGGGATCTTTAAGGGTCCCTTCCAATGCAAACCACTCTGATTCTGTGTTTCTGGTGTAAAGAGGAAGAAGAGATTGCTGCAAAATGCTCCTTGAAACGCTCTTTGAGAGGCCTTCTCAGACCTAACAGCATCCAAAATCTTCAGGAGGGCACAGAGGACACTGCTGGATTTGCCCAAGCAGGTCCTAAACTCCTCATAGAATTAGAATTATACAATGGTTTGGGTTGGAAGGGACCTCAAAGCTCATCCAGTTCCAACTCCCCCACCATGGGCAGGGACACCTCCCACTAGGCCAGGTTGCTCAAGTCCCCATCCAGCCTAACTTTGAACACCTCCAGGGAGGAGGCAGCCACAGGCTGCTGATCTCTGTGCACACACAGCTGTGAGGAACTGGTGATTCATCCAAACCAGTCCCTCACCATGGGCTGCCTCTGCCAATCCCAGCTCCTTCGCTGTGTGATTACCAAGGAGGCAACAGAGGGATCACAGGATGGAATCACAGCATCATTGCACTCTCCATGGCTGGAAGAAACCTTTGAGCTCATCCAGTCCAACTGTTTGCCTAGAGCCCATAACTGAATGCTACTGCTAAGCCACTACCTCCAATCCACGTCCCTCAGCACCTCATCCAGGATATCAAGGGGGAACCTGACTGACCAAGCATTTTGTCCTTTCAAGAAAGCCCTTTTCAGGACTACAGGACTACTGTGTCCAGCTCTGGAGACCCTATTACAAGAAGGATCTGGAGGAGCTGGAAAGTGTCCAGAGAAGGGCCACAAGGAAGAGCAGAGGGCTGGAACTGCTCTGCTGTGAGGACAGACTGAGGGAGTTGGGGTTGTTCAGTCTGGAGAGGAGAAGGCTCCCAGGAGACCTAATTGTGGCCTTGCAGTATCTGAAGGGGGCTCCAAGAAAGCTGGGGAGGGACTTTTGAGGCTGTCAGGGAGTGATAGGACTGGGGGAAATGGAGCAAAACTAGAAGTGGGGAGATTCAGATTGGATGTCAGGGAGAAGTTGTTCCCCATGAGGGTGGTGAGAGACTGGCACAGGTTGCCCAGGGAGGTGGTGGAAGCCTCATCCCTGGAGGTATTTAAGGCCAGGCTGGATGTGGCTGTGAGCAACCTGCTGTAGTGTGAGGTGTCCCTGCCCATGGCAGGGGGGTTGGAACTGGCTGATCCTTGAGGTGCCTTCCAACCCTGACAATTCTGTGATTCCCCAGCAGCCATCAGCCTGCCTGTCCCTTTTGTCCTAGGGGTTTCAGTGCCTCCCTGCGCCGGCGCAGATTAGCATATCAAATGATCTCACTGTTTTGAAGCCTTGTTTGCTGAATCTGTAGGACAAGTGAAGATGAGCCCCAGCTCGGCAGGGGCCGTTTGGCACCGTGCCCGTCCTCCACACGCATTTTCCACTCCCTACATCAATCATAAGCTGTTGTGGCCATCCCAGCGACAATCTTCTCCCACACGGACACGGCCGGCCAAGGAATCCCAGCCAAGCCCACAGCCTGTGGGGTGGTAACTAGGGCTGTTTGGAGACAGTTGCTGGTTTATTATTCCTCCTTGGGTGTGGCAATGAAAACTTTAGTTATCTCTTCCCCTTCAACTGAAACAACAGATTCCATTCACAGGACATCACTGCATCCACCCAGCCACACTGTGTGTGGGACCCGGCTCTGTGCAAGCCACAAAGGTTTCATTTGCTGGGGTTTTGTCTCCCATTGTACCCCTGGACATCTTTATTAGCTGTGACCTGCTTGTGAGCACAGCCACAGAATAGTCAGGGCTGGAAGGGACCTCAAGGATCAGCCAGCTCCAACCTCTCTGCCATGGCCAGGGACACCTCACACTACAGCAGGTTGCTCACAGCCACATCCAGCCTGGCTGCAAACACCTCCAGGCAGGAGGCTTCCACCACCTCCCTGGGCAACCTGTGCCAGTCTCTCACCACCCTCATGGGCAACAACTTCTTCCTAACATCCTGATGGAGCTTTTCAACCATTACAAGAAAGCTGGTGAGGGACTTTTTAGCGTGTCAGGTAATGATAGAAGTGGGGGGAATGGAACAGAACTAGAAGTGGGTAGACTAAGATTGGACAGAGAGGTCTCACCAGATACAAGTGCTGAGTGACAAACTGAAGAGAAGAGATCTAAGGAGAAACGACATGTTAAAGAAAAGGCAAAAAAGGGGAAAAGAAAAGGGAAAAAAAAAACACAGAATCACAGAACATTAGAGGTTGGAAGGGACCTCCAGAGATCATCCAGCCCAATCACCCCCTGCCAGAGCAGCATCACCCAGGGCAGTCTGCACAGGAATGCATCCAGGTGGGTTTGGGTCTTCAGAGAAAGAGACTCCTCTTCTTTGGTTTTGTTTTTGCTTTTTCCCCTTCTGTCAATTTAATTGCTTCCAGGAAGCACTGGTGGGGAAAGAAGGCCAATACCAAGCTCCAAATTTGGGGCTCCAATCTCATTCAGAGGCACTTGAGACTGATGGGCCTGAGGAGCTTTTGTTCACCCACAGCTTTTCTTACCTACAGATGTGAATAGGACCTGCTTCAGCACGGGGGTTGGACTAGATGCTCTCCAGAAGTCTCTTCCAACCCCACCAGCCTGGGATTCTGTGGCAGAAAGATGGGTGTAACACTCCTCAGGGCCTTGTGCTGCTCTGCCCCACGCTTGCTGTGCTCTCAATGGAACCATTTCTCGCACGGCTGTGGTTCACCACCCAGCAACAGCAACTGGAAAAACACCAGGGCTAAGGTTCCTTTACAAGGTGCAGGTGCTGCATTACTTTTAAAACCTATTAATAGCAAGGCAGCACTTAATTGGGAGTCTCACATTCTATTATTCTCCCCCTCTCCTGAGATCCATTCCTATTTGGCACTACAGGCTGCAGGATAAGCGGAGGCTCTGCTGATACAGCCATGGTGCAGGAGCAGGGAACATCAAGCCCTTGGCAAGGGAGCTGCTGTGAAGCTGCTCAGAGGAGCCCAGCACCCAGGACACCTTATCTGATCTGCTCTGTGATAAAGCCCTGGGCATTGCTTTGCACATCACACGTCTGCAGCCAAGATAATCTTCCTGCTGGAGGTGTGCAGAGGCTCAGCCTAAATTAGGTCAGTGTAACACTCCTGTGACGCTGCAGCCTCACCGCTGCAGAAAGCAATTTTCTTATTGCCCTAAAGCTTCCACCAGGACCCTAGGATCAGGTGATAGAAGGAGAGGAAATTGTGCCAGGGGAGGGTTAGGTTGGAGATGAGGAAAAATTTCTGTGCTGCAAGAATGGCCAGGCACTGGAACAGGCTGCCCAGGGAGGTGGTGGAGTCCCCATCCCTGGAGGTGTTTGAGAAACTTGAGGCCACAGCACTTGGGGACATGGTTTAGCAGCCATGGTGGTGCAGGGCTGATGGTTGGACTGGATGATCTTGGAGGGCTTTTCCAACCCAAACAATTCTATGGTTGTGTAAAACCATCAGGAAAGAGAATTTAACAGCATTTCTATTACTAAGCAGATTACATTTATAGGTCAGCTGACAAAAGGGGAATATGAGCAGGCTGGAGCTAGCGTGGGTTTGGTTGTCAGGACGGTTCCAGACCTATTTTTAACTTAGGTAGCATTCCCTTGCCACAACAGCTATTCCCAATTAAGGACTGAAAGGAGCCTTACAAAGAGATGGAGGGTGTGTGTTGGGGTGTGTGTGTGTTTCACATGTTTAGACTGAGCAGCATTCTGGCTTTTGAGACAACTTGAGGTGTCCTTATACCTTATGCTTGCAACAAGTCCACATTTTTTAGTAGAGAGGAGAAATACTTCCACCACACATTTGTTTGTGGGCTTTTTTTTCCTGAGCCTTCACTGTATTTTTCCTTCCTTCCTTCCTTCCCTTCCTTCCTTCCCTTCCTTCCTTCCCTTCCTTCCCTTCCTTCCTTCCTCCCTTCCTTCCCTTCCTTCCTTCCTTCCTCCCTTCCTTCCCTTCCTTCCTTCCTTCCTTCCCTCCCTTCCCTCCCTTCCTTTCTTCCTTCCTTCCTTCCCTCCCTTCCCTCCCTTCCTTCCTTCCTTCCTTCCTTCCTTCATTCCTTCCTTCCTTCCTTCCTTCCTTTCCTCCCTTCCTCCCTTCCTTCCTCCCTCCCTTCCTTCCCTTTTAAACTTCCTTTTCTGATTTTCCACAAGCATTCCTAGGAGCCTGCACAGCACACCACACGGCTTCCTGGGAGTTCACAGCGGTGCCACCCACCTGGCAGTCCCTCTGCACAACAGTCAGCATTGATCTGGCATTTTCAGAAAGGGCATCCCAACAAGCTGGCAAGTTTGTGCTGCTTGGGAGAGGCCCCTCCAGCACCCTTCCAGCTGCAGCTCCTGACAGGCTCCTCATATGTCTCCAGGCCTCCACTGTGCTCCCAGACTCCCTTTTCTGTGACTTAATCTTGGAAGGCTATCAAAGAAAAGGCAGAAAGCTTCCAATCTCCCTCTGCAGGGCAGAGAGCCAAGGGCACAATTAAAATGTGACTGCTCCAGGGGCTGCCCATCAGTTCCATCCAGCTAGAGGAGAGAGCAGACAGGGAAAGAAAAGCCTGGCAGACAATGTGCTCTCCCGGGGCAGAGCTGAAGGGCAGGTCCCAGCAGCTCGGTGGCTGAGAGAGCCCCAGCCCTCATACCTCGCTGCTTCAAAAGCCCAGCATCAATCTCTGCTGCTCTCTTTGGAGGAAGGTTAACAGCTGCATGAGTGTGAAGAATGGAGAACTTGAGGCCTCCCAGATGGTTGCTGGGTGAGAGGGAAGGGGATGAGGCAAAGGAAGGCTTTGGGAAGGTTAGAGACTTGGCTAAGAGAAGACAGAGGCAAAAACAACACAAAAGGCAAAGAGAGGCAAAAAGGCAAAGAAATGTCTCCAGCCTGAAAGCCCTCCCCAGCAGCCCTCTGCATTTAGAGATCTCCACTTATCTCTATGCAGGATTCATGCTCAGCAATGCCCAAACCCACAGCACACCTCAGTGAAACCAGGGGATGGACAGTCAGGGGGTCCTGTAAGATGGAGCAGCAGCCCAGCAAGTTGAGAGCACCCAGAGGTATGACTGTAAGGCAGGTGAGCAGTGCACTCTGAACGCTTGCAGGAAGCCCCTTTCAGGAACAGAGCAACACTAATCACCTTACAAGGAAGGCTTCAGCCAGAGGAGAAGCTATTTGGGGTCTTCTCATTTAGATGTCTCAGCTTGAAATCACCTTGCTGCACTAATTGCAGACAGGGCCTCTGATTGCTTCTAATGCATTCTGCTATTTCAGATACTTATTTGAGGGTTTCACAGAATCCCAGCATGGTAGGGAGTTGGAAAAGACCTCTGGGGATCATCCAGTGTAACCCCTCTGCTAAACCTACAGCAGCTTGCCCAGGGTCACAATGTCATAGAATCACAGAATGGTTTGGGTTGGAAGGGACCTCAAAGCTCATCCAGCTTCTACCCTCACCACCATGGGCAGGGACACCTCCCAGCAGCCCAGCTTGCTCAAGGCCTTGTCCAGCCTGGCCTTCAACACCTCCAGGGAAGAGGCATCCACAACCTGGCAACCTGTTCCAGTGTCTCCCCACCCTCACTGGAAAGAATTTCGCCACAATCTCCAGTCTCAATCTCCCCTCTGCCATCTTAAAGCCATTGGCCCTCATCCTCTCACTACAAGCTCTTGTTAAAGCCCCCTCAGGTGGGTTTGGAATCTCTGCAGAGAAGGAGACTCCACAACCGCTCTGAGCAGATGTTGAGTTGCTGGAAGGTGTCCAGAGAAGGGCAAAAAAGCTGGGGAGGGGTCTGGAGCACAGCCCTGTGAGGAGGGGCTGAGGGAGCTGGGGTTGCTTAGCCTGGAGAAGAGGAAGCTCAGGGTAATCTTCTTGCTGTCAATAACTCCCTGAAGGGAGGTTGTAGCCAGGTGGGGGTTGGTCTCTTCTCCCAGGCAAGCAGCACCAGAACAAGAGGACACAGTCTCAAGCTGTGCCAGGGAAGGTTTAGGCTGGATGTTAGGAAGAAATTCTTCCTAGCAAGAGAGATTGGCCCTTGGGATGTGCTGCCCAGGGAGGTGGTGGAGTCACCATCCCTGGAGGTGTTTAGGAAGAGCTTGGATGAGACACTTGGTGCCATGGTTTAGTTGATTAGATGGTGTTGGGTGAGAGGTTGGACTTGATCTCAAAAGTATTTTCCAGCCTGGTCTGGTCTGGTCTGGTCTGGTCTGGTCTGGTCTATTCTATTCTATTCTATTCTATTCTATTCTATTCTATTCTATTCTATTCTATTCTATTCTATTCTATTCCATTCCATTCCATTCCATTCCATTCCATTCCATTCCATTCCATTCCATTCCATTCCATTCTCTTTCCTCCTAACCATGTTTATGCTGAGTGTAGGAACACTGCAACCTGCACTATTTGCAGTCTGTGCTTCAAGAGGATTTCAAGGGCTAAGGAGGAGAGAATTTCATGCTCTCAGCTGCTCTGCTGTTGCACAGCCACTGCCAACACGAACCTCTGGAGGGAGGAAGCTGCACTGTAGGCATATGACTCAGCCCTGCTCTGGATGAAGTCACTGTCAAGTGAAAGCAAACTGTTTGTTTCCAGCAATACATATGGTGAACTCGGAGCGCGAGTTCAAGGCAAAGCCTCAGGAATCTTTCCCTCCCACTGCTATTGTCTCGTTCAAGATATTGCAAAGGAGCTCATCATTTAAATCAGAGGAAGAAGAAAAGCAACCCAACTGACACCATTGGCTGCAAGTGAGCAATAGGGAGGCGGTGGAAGCCCTATCCCTGGAGGTTTTTAAGGCCAGGCTGGATGTGCCTGTGAGCAACCTGCTGTAGTGTGAGGTGTCCCTGCCCATGGCAGGGGGCTGGGAACTGGCTGAGCCTTGAGGTGCCTTCCAACCCTGACAATTCTGTGATTCTGTAACAGACCTTCCCTGCTCTCAACAACTAGAATCTGAAGATCACAGAATCACCGAGGTTGGAAGAGACCTCAAAGATCATCAGGTCCAACCTGTCACCACAGACCTCATGACTAAACCATGGCACCAAGTGCCACATCCAATCCCCCCTTGAACACCTCCAGGGATGGGGACTCCACCACCTCCCTGGGCAGCACATTCCAGTGACGAACGACTCGCTCAGTGAAGAACTTTCTCCTCACCTCCAGCCTAAACTTCCCCTGGCACAGCTTGAGACTGTGTCCTCTTATTCTGCTGCTGGTTGCCTGGGAGAAGAGACCACCCCCCTCCTGGCTACAACCTCCCTTCTGGGAGTTGTAGAGAGCAAGAAGGTCTCCCCTGAGCCTCCTCTTCTCCAGGCTAAGCAACCCCAGCTCCCTCAGCCTCTCCTCACAGGGCTGTGCTCAAGGCCTCTCCCCAGCCTTGTTGCCCTTCTCTGGACACCTTCAAGTGTCTCAATGTCCTTAAACTGAGGGGCCCAGAACTGACAGATGCTTTTCCCCTGCTCCCTGTTACTCAGATTTGCAGCTGGTGTTTCCAGGAGTACAGGACTGTGTATAAAATGCTACCTTCTTTGTCCTTTATTCACAGAATCATAGAATGGGTTGGGTTGGAAGAGACCTTAAAGATCAGCCAGTTCCAACCCCCTCCCATGGCGAGGACACCTCCCACCAGCCCAGGTTGCTCAAAGCCTCATCTGACCTGCCCTTGAACACCTCTAGGGAGGGGGCATCCACAGGCTTCTTGGGCAACCTGTTCCAGTGCCTCACCACCCTCACTGTTAAAGAATTTCTTCCATATCTCCAGTCTCAGTCTCCCCTCTTCCAGCTTAAAGCCATTCCCTCTCACTCTATCACAACAAGCCCTTGTCAAAAGTCTGTTTTAATGAATGTAATGGTAGCACTCCCTGTGCTTCTGCAGTAACACATGGCCCTTGAGTCCTTTGCATCATCTTTTCTGCTGCATTTTACTTGAAGGAAACAGCTCAGTGCTTATTAGCAAGCACCTTCCCTGGCACATCTGAACCCGCCTCACATCAGCCTAGAAGCAGAGCCCCTGATGTTAACACCGGGAGTGAGGAACAAAGACCATCCAAGCACAGCCTTTCCCACAAAGAGTTAACCCAGAGGCCAATCCTGCCATAGATCAGGGCAAGCACACGTGCTGGCTTTGCCACTGCATCTAAATGAAGGCTGGCAATTCCTTTAATGGCTTCAAATGCCACAAATTTGTCTGGGATGAGAGAGAGGGGGAAAGCAGATGAGCACCGAGCTGCAGGTGCCCCGCAGAGTGCAACATTGGAGTGGCTCTGAGTAGCTCCTGCTGCTTCCTTACTTTGTGATATTCTCCTAAGGCAGCTGCTCCCAAGCAGCAAATCCATGGAAGCATTTCCATTTAGAATCATTCCTGAAACATCCCTGAATCATGTGCCAAAAGACAGGCCTATTCTTGCCCAGCTTAAGCACATGATTCACTCTGTCCTGAATCACACTGTTGGAATTGTTAGTCCCAACCGGAGACCAGCAGAAACAATTCCAACTAATTCCTGGTTCAGAAAAACCAAACCCCAGGCAGCTCTCATTTATCTCATTTATTTTAGACCTTATTGCTCTCTACAACTCCCTGAAGGGAGGTTGTAGCCAGGTGGGGGTTGGTCTCTTCTCCCAGGCAAGCAGCACCAGAACTAGAGGACACAGTCTCAAGCTCTGTCAGGGGAGGTTTAGGCTGGAGGTGAGGAGAAAGTTCTTCCCAGCAAGAGAGATTGGCCATTGGGATGTACTGCCCAGGGAGGTGGTGGAGTCACCATCCCTGGAGGTGTTTAGGAAGAGCCTGGCTGAGGCACTTGGTGCCATGGTTTAGTTGATCAGGTGGTGTTGGGTGAGAGGTTGGACTCGAAGTTCTTTTCCAGCCTGTTTAATTCTATTCTATTCTATTCTATTCTATTCTATTCTATTCTATTCTATTCTATTCTATTCTATTCTATTCTATTCCATTCCATTCCATTCCATTCCATTCCATTCCATTCCATTCCATCTTATTCCCTTATTCCACTGGGGTGGCTGGCAGAAGATGCTTGTTAGAAACGGCCCTGGCTGTTCTGCAAGAGGCTCAGGTCTCCTTTAGAGAGACCACACTGCCAAAAGAAGAATGAAAAGCGAGAAGAAATCATCCAAAACCTGATGTATTTGTCACCCAACTGGAGCCCAGTGAAGTGGCCTTTACAGACCTTCTGTGTGATTTTCAAAATGCTCTTAGGAAGAAGAGGGAAGGATATTTGGGAGGAAAAATCCCCCCCCAGATTACAGTTGCCTTCACTGCCAGTCACCAGCGTGCTCACCTTATGCTTTATCTTTAATGTGATGCTAATGAGGACGATTTCTGCCTGGGCTATTACACAGCAGCTGACAGGAGCACAGCATGATATGCCCACAGGCTGCAGGACATCTTGCCTTGCACGTGCTAAACCTGAAGCCACATCACTCTAATAATCCACTGAGCAAAGCGTGAGGCATTCAGCATCACAATCCCACTGAGACCCGACACTGATCTGCTCACAGAACCATGAAGCCTGGAAAAGACTTCTAAGATCATCCAGCCCAACCTTTTACCCAACACCTCCAAGACCACTAGACCACGTCCCAAAGTGCCTCCAGGGCCAGTGACTCCACCACTTCCCTGGGCAGCCTGTTCCAATGCCTGAGCACCCATTTTGCACTTTAATCTGTTACAGTAATACCTCTCTGCACTTAGCATTTGTGTTCCAAGGATACCAAAAACTAGCAGTGACCTTCTCAGGCTGCTCTTCTCCAGGCTCAACAGCCCCAGGGCTCTCAGCCTTTCCTTCTCACAGAGATGCTTCAGGCCCCTTAGCACCTTTATTGTCTCCCCTGGACTCTCTCCAGTAGTTCCCTGTCTCTCCTAAACTGGGGAGCACAGGACTGGACCCACTACTCCATATGCAGCCTTACTAGGGCAGAGTAGAGGAGAGAAAAACCTCCCTTGACCTGCTGGCCACACTCTTCTTCATGCAGCCCAGTGTGCTCACAGAGGACTGCAAAGTCTGCAGAAGGCCTCAGCCCTGGGCTGGGTGTGTGCCCTTAGCTGGGCATCTCTTTCGGCATGTCACCTGCACAGCTCAGCACACAGAGTTTTGGAGTTGGGTTTGTACCTGGCATTCATGAATACACTTGAAAAGCCCTCCTTTTCCTCTGTCCCACCATCCAGAACCACTGCTTTCTTGCAGTGCCCCAACTAGCACAACAGCTACCACCAGGCTGTGGCACAGACTCCTTTATCATGGTCTCCAAATCTGTTCCCAGTCCCACAGCGCTGAGCAGCACGGTCAGGACACCACTTTGGTCTGCCTGAGCCTCTCACTCTAACCTTGCTCTCAAGGGCTAAGGAAGAAGCCCAGTTCCCAGAACAGCAACACAGTCTGATGGCCCTGTCCTGCCACTCAGCTCTGTAGGTTTGGGGTGCACATGCTGAGTGCACTGCATAGAGCCAAGGAATTGTTTTAGTTGGAAGGGACCTTTCAGATCCTTGAGTCCAACCATTAACCCAGCACTGCCAGTTCACCACTAAACCATGGCCCTCAGCACCACAGCTACATGGCTCTCCAAGAATGGAGACTCTACCACTGCACTGGGTAGCCTGAGCCAGGGCTTGACAACCCTTTTGGGGAAGAAGTAGCTTCTCAAATCCAATCTAAGCCTTCCCTGGTGCTGCCTGAGGACATTTCCTCTTGCCCTGTCACTTGTTTCCTGAGAGAAGAGAACTCCCACATCACTCCAGCCTCCTTTCAGGGAGCTGTAGAGAACAATGAGGTCTCTCTTCAGCCTTCTCTTCTCCAGACTGAACAACCCCAGCACCCTCAGCCCCTCCTCACAAGACCTTTTCTTCAGCCCCATCATGACCTTTGTTGCCCTCCCTTCTCTGGACCTGCTCCAGCCCTTCAATGTCCTTCTCCTAGTGAGAGCTCCAAAACTGAACCCAGAATTCCAGGTGCAGCCTCACAGTGCTGAGTACAGGGAGACGCTCCCTGCCCTAGCCCTGGTGGCCACACCATTGCTGATCCAAGGCAAGATGCCACCACATAACCAGCACATCAGCAAACACCCCAATGCCAGAAAGCTGTGAGACATAAGACACCCTGCATGGACTTCCCTTCTCTTTCAATAGAGATGCAGAGTGCCATGGAAGTGGCCCCGCTGCAAGGCATGGATGAGAACTGTGCAGGTCAAGCAGAGACAGCGTCCCCCAAGTCCTCCCTGAGCAACAGCCCCTGAAGACCACAGGTCGATTTCTGACCGTACAGCAGCCAGCCAGAGAGCAACAAGAAACACTTACCAGAGTGCTGAGCCCTGACTGCAGCTGAAAATAAAAGCCCAGCTCTGCCCACAGCCCACAAGAGGAAGACAGCAGTCACACTTCTTGTCACGTAGGGCTTGCTAAGCACTGCTGGGGTGGCTGAGCACGAGGAGCGATGAGCAGGGCTCTCATGGCCAGGCAGTGAGTCTCTGACTCACCCCACAGGACACATGGCTGAACTGGGAGGTGGGCAGCAGCTACTCCACAGCATTGCTGTGTCTCCTCTGAACAGTCTTCTGCTGCCACAGCACTACCTGTGCCTGGGGAAGGCGAAGGGCTACTGCTTCCCCCATCACTTATTACTTCACCTCTGCCACAGCTGGTCACAAGGGATAGTGGTGGCTGGAGGGGATGCCACACAGGGATGTCTGAAGTTTGCTCTTGCCTACAGTTCCTGGCACATCTTCCCCTGCATCAGCAGCCAGAGTGTGCTCAGGTGGCCAAGAAGGCCAAGAGCATCCCAGCCTGTATCAGGAATAGTGGAACCAGCAGGACCAAGGAAGTGATTGCTCTCTTCTACTTAGCACTGGTGAGGCCAGACCTTGAGTATTGAGATCAGTTTTGGGTCACTCACTCCAAAAAGGATATTGAGGTGCTGGAGCTTGCCAGAGAAGGGTAACAAAGCTGGGAAAGGGTCTGGAGGACAGGGCTAGTGATGAGCAGCTAAGGGAACTGGGGTTGTTTAGTCTGGAGAAGAGGAGGCTCAGGGGAGGCCACATTGCTCTCTACAACTCCCTGAAAGGAGGTTGGAGCCAGGTGGGGCTTGGTCTCTTCTCCTTAGTAATGAGTAACAGGACAAGAGAAAACAGCCTCAAGCTGCACCAGGGGAGGTTTAGGTTGGACATTAGAAGAAAATTCTTCCCTGAAAGGGTTCTCAAAGCCTGGCACAGGCTGCCCAGGGAGGTGGCTGAATCCCCATCCCTGGAGGTGTTTCAAAGAGGCAGAGCTGTGGCCATGGTTTAGCCCCAGCCTTGGCAGAGTTAGAGAATGGTTGGACTGGATGATGTCAAAAATCACACCAGAGTGTAACAGAGGGGAGGCAACAACCCTAACCTCAGTAAGACAAATCCCTGCAGTAAGACTCATGCAATGGAGACGGTGCTCAAGTCCTGGTTTGGTTATCTCCATTTTATACACAAAAATACGTAAGAAACACACCCAGGGACACACAAAACCCTTTCCCACAGCCCCTTGGCTGTTTTCCAAGGGGATTTAACCAATAAATACAATTACTAATAAAAAAGAATGGAAAAGAAAGAGGTTTTTTCCCCCTTTCAATACGAACATCCTTGCATTTCAATTTGTTATTCTGGACCATTTGCCTTTCACCCTCCTTTGTCACTGAATCAAGGGGCTCTTGGGTCTTAAAACCTGAGAATGTTGCAACTTTCCTTATATTTCTCTTCAATGTGAGCAAAGTGGTTCTGATACTGAAGTGCCTCAGCCCTCTTTGCGCTCCTGCTCAGGGCCACACGCCGTAGGAGAAGGGCTCAAGTACACCCCGGTTCTGATGACAAATACATTAACTCTCTGGGAGGTACTAAATGGCCAGTCCTCAGCTAGGGGAGAGGTTTTCCATTAGGAGACTCCACAGCAACTCATTTACCACAAAGCTGGGATTTGGCTAGGAATCCAGGGCACAAAGCCCCACTTCAGTTGTATTTATTTGTGTCTAAACAGCCTGGTGACGTTCCCATTATTCCCTGCGGTCTCTCGGCAAGGAGGGACATCACAATGGGCCGGGAAGAGGTTGGACATTTTTTGGCTTGGCAATGAAATCTGTGAAAGGCTGCAAGAGGAGGAGAATAAAGCTATCTTTTGAAACTTCAGAAGGCAGTGGTCACAGCTGAGGGTCCTGCATTACTCGCTGCCAGGAAGTGTGGGGCACCCCCTAAAACCCTTGAGCCGGGCTGGAAGCGTTCCCTTCCCCAGCCTTCAGTCACCGCCTGAAAAACTCGGCTGCAATTAGCATGGAGGACAAAGCACTTTCTGTAGGCTGACAATAGGTAGCCAGACCACAAAGTCTACATGGCAAGAGCAGAACCCCCCTTTTAAAGGATCCCAGGGGTTTTGTTAGCAAGTGAGGCGATCCCCACCTTCTCCCCACCCCTGAGAAAGCCCAGGCGGAGGATAACTGCCTCCGCGCCACAGCTCAAAGCATGGAGCGAGGGAAGAGAAGTTGGGATGAAAAAGCAATGGGGCAAGTTCAGGGCCATGTGAGATGGAATTGCTTCTTTTGCTGTTCCATTAAATCGGGAGCTGAATGCCCCTGCCGCCCTGCCCCATTCTCTGGGCTCTCTCTTCACCATCAATCAAACCTCAGCCCTGCCCAAGCTTGCTGCCCGGTGCTCCCAGTGACTGCGATGTGCGCTCGGTGCTGGGAGGGAGCTGAAAGAGGAACTATTGTATGACTAAATATTCCGAAGGGGGAGGAGAGAAAAAAAGCAGATCTGCTCCCCGTGACACAAATGGTCCGTGCTGAATCTCCTGGTGCTGCTTGCAGGCTGTAAGCTGCACAACAGGACCCACTGCGCCCCTCGGGAGAGCACCAGGGGAGGAAAAGTATCCATTGAGCCTTAGGTGAGACACTGGAACAGGTTGCCCAGGGAAGTTGTGGATGCCCTATCCCTGGAGGCGTTCAAGGCCAGGCTGGAGGATGCCCTGAGCAACCTGGGCTGGTGGAAGGTGTCCCTGCTCACAGCAGGGGGTTGGAACTAGATGGTCTTTAAGGTCCCTTTCAACTCAAACCATCCAGTGATTCTATGGTACGACTCACAGCAAACATTCAGACCAAACAGCATCATCACCTTCCACATCTGCACACACAGAGGCACAAGTGGCTGACAAGGAAGGCAATCCAAAAGCAGCTTTGCAAGCTTTGTCCCAAGTTCTCATTCATTCCCCACCTCTCCCCTTCCCCTCCGTGCAGACCGCAAGTGCCAGGAGTGGTCCCGGCGGCAGTGCAGGCAGGCAGCCGGCTCTGGAGAGCCATCCAGACTGCTTGCTTCCTTACCTTTTATAGAATCCGTGGAGAGGCTGGAGGCACAAAAACTGCCAGTAATCCAAGCAGAAGGCCTTTAACTTCAGCATTCTCAAGCACTGCTGCTGCAGCCGCTGCCGGCTGCGGCGGGGGTTTGACACCGGGAGAAGCCTTTTTGTTAGGAGTGGAAGGAGCGGAATGGAGCCGGGCACGCTGCTCTCCTAACTGCTGCAGCATGAAGTGCTCCCAGTGGCTCCCAGCACAGGCAGCTCCCCGTGCACATGGCACAGCACCTGCCCCGGTGCCTGGATCCCGCTGCAGTTCCGAGCGGAGCCGCACAAAGGACGCAGCTTCATGTGCGCCCTCCCGATCCCGGCAGCAGGCTGTCTGTCCAAAAGTCCGGGAGAACTGGGATCACACAGAAATCCCACTCCTCCTCTGGGATGCTTGAGGCCATTCTAAAAGCCCTCCTCTGGCACAGCGGCTGGATATTCCGGGGAAGGGTTTGGAAGGACCTTTGGGAAGCATCCTTACGGCTGACGGGACTCGGGAAAACACCAGCAATTATCCCGATGGGATGTGACACCGAGTGCCCTGCAGTCACAGCAGGGCTGCGATCCCATCACATGGCAACTGCAGCCTTTCTTCCCTGCCTTTTTTTTTTCCCTCCCTTCCCCCCACCCCTCCTTTTCTTAACTCGAGCGGCTCACAACTCTGCTAATCGGCTCCTCCCGTGCAAATCCCACCGGCTTCCATTGTCTGCCAGCACCTCTGGAAGCTGGGGGCTGCTTATCACAGGGGAGGGGGGATAAAAAAGAGAGAGACCAACAGCAGCAGCGTGGACCCTCCCCGCTCACAAACCAGATTATGCTTATCTTATTCCCAGCACACTCCACCAGTTAGCGCTCAGAAAAGGAAAACTAATCACCGGCGCCGCATGGTGCTCAGCGGGGCAGCCCCTGCCACGCTGCCGGGCACCGCCGTGTGCCCGCAGCTCCCACGGGACACGCAGGGTCGCTTCCAGACAGGACATGGTGGTGCCATCACCTGTGCTCCCTGGGTAGGCAGAGGGCAGAGATGCTCTGGGCACCCCAGCGCAAGGTTGGTGGTTGGGGAGTGGCAATGGGAGACCTGCTTGCTCTCTACAACTCCCTGAAGGGAGGTTGGAGCTAGGTGGGGGTTGGTCTCTTTACCCAGACAACCAGCACCAGAACAAGAGGACACAGTCTCAAGCTGTGCCAGAGGAGGTGAGGAGAAAGTTCTTCACAGAGAGAGGTGTTAGCCATTGGGATGTGCTGCCCAGGGAGGTGGTGGAGTCACCATCCCTGGAGGTGTTCAAGAGGGGATTGGATGTGGCACTTGGAGCCTTGGTTTAGCAGTCAGGAGGTGTTGGGTGATAGGTTGGACATGATGATCTTTGAGGTCTTTTCTAACCTTATTGATTCTATGATTCTATGGGGCCAGGGCCAGGCTCTGGAGCAGGGAGGGGTTTGGGAACAGAGATGAAGTTTGGGAGAAGGGATGGAGTCTGGGCTTAGGAGCAGGGATGGGGTTTGGGTTTAGGAGCAGGGATGAGGTTTGGGGGCAGGGATAAGGTTTGAGAGCAGGGATAGCATGTGGGGTTTGGGCTCAGGAGCAGGGTTTAGTGAGCATGAATAGGGTTCAGAGGTTGGGGCCAAGCCCAGGAGCAGGAATGGGGTCCAGGAGCAGGGCTGGGGTCCAGGAGCAGGGCCAGGGTACAGGAAGGGGGTTTGGGACTGGGACTGAGAGCCGGGCTGGGGCTCGGAGAAGGGATGCTCCAGCACCAGCTTCCTAGCCACACCAAGCACCAGCATCCAGCCAAAGCCACTGGCATTACACAGGACACACAGAGCAATTAGTGGGGAGCTGCTCAGGAGGAAATGTCAAAATTAGCAACATTTACTCCTTAAAAGCTCTGGCTAGACACTATAAAAGCAGACTGCTTTTATTATGGAGAGACAGGAGTCTCCAATTCATTTGGTATCTTTTATGAAAGGCATTGGCCCAGTTCTACCACCTTATGTTTTCCCTCCTCTTCGTGCTTCCTCTCTACACAAGTTGACTTTGAAGGGGCTCCCCCCATCTCACAGGTGACTCTGAGCAAGACTTGACAGCACAAAACTCCTGCTTTGCATGAAAAGTTCCTGACACAGGGGAGGACTTCCATAGCAATTTGTAATTATCCTTTCCCCCCCCCCCCAGTTTTGGTTGTTGTTAAGTGTCCTAGTGGAGCCTGACCAACTCTTGGGGTCACTTTGCCATTCAGTTTACTTGCCAGGAGCTACAGTTTAGGTATTATTCATTCTGCTGAGTTTTGGAAAACCACTAGGATATATTAGGAGAATGAGATCGAGATGTGTATAAGGAGATCTGTATGAAGACAGATTGAGAGAGTTGGGGTTGTTCTGTCTGGAGAAGAGAAAGCTCCCAGGAGGCTTTCTTGTGGCCTTCCAGTATCTGAATGGGGCTCCAAGAAAGCTGGGGAGAGACTTTGGAGGGTGTCAGGGAGTGACAGGACTGGGGGGGATGGAGCAAAACTAGAAATGGGGAGATTCAGATTGGACGTTAGGAAGAAGTTGTTCCCCAGGAGGGTGGTGAGAGACTGGCACAGGTTGCCCAGGGAGGTGGTGGAAGCCTCCTGCCTGGAGGTGTTTGCAGCCAGGCTGGATGTGGCTGTGAGCAACCTGCTGTGGTGTGAGGTGTCGCTGCCCATGGCAGGGGGGTTGGAACTGGCTGAGCCTTGAGGTCCCTTCCTACCCTGACAATTCTATGATTCTATATAAGATAAACCATACAGGATACAGTATCAAAAAGGTATTGGAAAATAAAGAGTTCAACAGATCCAACAACCAAACCAAACTCAGAACCTGTAAAAATACTTGAAAGCAAAGGTTCTGGCACCTGAGCAGGTTGGGTTTTGGTTTAAAAGGAAATAACATGTAACACTGCTTAAAAATAAACCAATATGAAAAGCAAACCAAACTCCCAAAGCTTAGCTGCAGGCTCTCATCCCTATGGACATATCTTGTTCCCAAGTGCCTGGATAATGAGCTATATTTAGGGATCCTTTGGGTCTCTGGGTTTGCTCATTGTCACTGGTCAATGACACCAGTGCCTCACCACTTCTTAGGGAAGGGATTTGTGCAACTAGGATTGGAATTATAAATGAGCGAGACTTGGCAGCTTCTTCAGGGAGGTACAAAACAAAAAGGAGGTAAATGAGAAGGTATAGAATCATAGAATCTACCAGGTTGGAAAAGACCTCAGAGATCATCAAGTCCAACCTATCACCCAACAGCTCCTGACAACTAAACCATGGCACCAAGTGCCACATCCAATCCCCTCTTGAACACCTCCAGGGATGGTGACTCCACCACCTCCCTGGGCAGCACATCAGAAGGGCCAATCTCTCTTGCTGGGAAGAACTTTCTCCTCCCCTCCAGCCTGAACTTCCCCTGGCTGTGAGACTGTGTCCTCTTGTTCTGGTGCTGGTTGCTTGAGAGACCAACTCCCTCCTGGCTACAACCTCCCTTCAGGGAGTTGGAGAGAGCAAGAAGGTCTGCCCTGAGCCTCCTCTTCTCCAGGCTAAGCAACCCCAGCTCCCTCAGCCTCTCCTCACAGGGCTGTGCTCCAGACCCCTCCCCAGCTTTGTTGCCCTTCTCTGGACACACTCAAGTCTCTCAATGTCCTTCTTAAACTGAGGAGCCCAGAACTGCAGATTATGCCCAGATGACATTCAAGAATGTCCATGTCACACCTGGTCTGGTATTTCCCTACAAATACCTGGCACAGGGGGAGTGGTGAAAATGAATGGCTCATGGGAAAAGCAGCTGGCATGAAACAAAAAGAGCACAAATCTCACATGCAATTGATCTGAGCCTTTCAAAAGACGTTTCTTTTCAAGAGTACAAGGAAGTTCTACCCTCAAAAAGGGTTCTCAAAGTCTGAACAGGCTGCCCAGGGAGGTGGTCGAATCCCCATCCCTGGAGGTGTTTAAAAGATCATTTCATAGAATGGTAGGGGTTGGAAGTGACCTCTAGAGATCATTGAGTCCAACTCCTGCTCTGCCAAAGCAGCATCACCTAGCACAGGTCACAGAGGAATGCATCCAGGTGGGTTTGGAAAGTCTCCAGAGAAGGAGACTCCACAACCTCTCTGGGCAGCCTGCTCCAGGGCTCCAGCACCCTCACTAGAAAGAAGTTTCTCCTCATGTTAAGGTGAAACTTCTTGGGTGCCAGCTTGTTCCTATCCTTGTCCTGTCACTGGGCACCAATGAAATGAGCCTGGCACCTTCATCCTGACCCCCACCCTGCAGATATTTATAGACATGGGGGAGAAAGGAAAGAAGGAAGGAAGGGGAGGGAAGGAGGGAGGGTGGAAGGGAGAAAGTGAGCGGAGAGACAGAGAAAGGGAGGGAAGAGAGGGAAGAGGGAGAGAGGGATAAAGGGAAGGGAAAGAGGGAGAAAGGGAGGGGAGAGAGGGAGAAAGGGAGGGGAGAGAGGGAGAAAGGGAGGGGAGAGAGGGAGAAAGGGAGGGGAGAGAGGGAGAAAGGGAGGGGAGAGAGGGAGAAAGGGAGGGGAGAGAGGGAGAAAGGGAGGGGAGAGAGGGAGAAAGGGAGGGGAGAGAGGGAGAAAGGGAGGGGAGAGAGGGAGAAAGGGAGGGGAGAGAGGGAGAAAGGGAGGGGAGAGAGGGAGAAAGGGAGGGGAGAGAGGGAGAAAGGGAGGGGAGAGAGGGAGAAAGGGAGGGAAGAGAGGGAAGAGGGAGAGAGGGATAAAGGGAAGGGAAAGAGGGAGAAAGGGAGGGGAGAGAGGGAGAAAGGGAGGGGAGAGAGGGAGAAAGGGAGGGGAGAGAGGGAGAAAGGGAGGGGAGAGAGGGAGAATGGGAGGGGAGAGAGGGAGAATGGGAGGGGAGAGAGGGAGAATGGGAGGGGAGAGAGGGAGAATGGGAGGGGAGAGAGGGAGAATGGGAGGGGAGAGAGGGAGAATGGGAGGGGAGAGAGGGAGAATGGGAGGGGAGAGAGGGAGAATGGGAGGGGAGAGAGGGAGAATGGGAGGGGAGAGAGGGAGAATGGGAGGGGAGAGAGGGAGAATGGGAGGGGAGAGAGGGAGAATGGGAGGGGAGAGAGGGAGAATGGGAGGGGAGAGAGGGAGAATGGGAGGGGAGAGAGGGAGAATGGGAGGGGAGAGTGGGAGAAAGGGAGGGGAGAGTGGGAGAAAGGGAGGGGAGAGTGGGAGAAAGGGAGGGGAGAGTGGGAGAAAGGGAGGGGAGAGTGGGAGAAAGGCAGGAGAGAGGGAGAAAAGAGACAAAAGCTAGAAAAGAGAGGAAAGAAAAAGCAGGAGCAGCAAGGTTTGCTTTGCCCCATAGCCAAGAACAGCTACTGTGAGGACCGAGAAAGGAGAAGGGGAAGGGCACAGTGAGACAATTAACCTCCGGAGATGCCATGCAAAGCCTTGAGCCTGAAACGAGGCTTTTCTGGGAAGCTATCCTTTGACTGCTCACATCAGCAGGCAGTTTCTTTCTCTCCACGGGACCCTTTCCAGAGGAAAATTGTCAACATGCTCTCTTTGTTTCTTATTTTTCTTTTTCTGTCACCGGAATTCCTTCCAAATCCCAGACTGCCAGGGAGCCTCTGCACCCCTGGGTTTTCTGTCAGCACCCAAGCCTGCCGGTGCTGCCCAGCACGCAGAGCAAATGCTAATGAGGACTTTTGCAAATGCAAAGCACCCTGCTCTCAACGTGGTCTTCATTTTCCCTTGTCTTCCCGAGGGGAACAACAAAGACAATTAAGCTGCACCTCACGCTCGCCCCGGGTAGAGAACTACTTCATTCAGAAAGGCATTTACTGAGACCTTCGACTTGGAATTCCCAGGCCTAAAATAAAGAGCAGGAATGTTTGGATGTGCTGCAGCCTCAGAGCGCCAGCGCTGCTGGTACCATCGGTGAGCAGACAAATTCTGCCACTCACTCAGGAGGGCTGCAGGGGCAGCTCTGGCAGCAGCAGATCCAAAGTCTCTGATGAGGCTTTCAGAAACAGCCACCAGGAAAAAACAGAAGGCAGAGTGAAAATCATAGAGTCATAGAATCAATAAGGTTGGAAAAGACCTCAGAGATCGTCAAGTCCAACCTCTCACCCAACACCTCATGACAACTAAACCATGGCTCCAAGTGCCACATCCAATCCCCTCTTGAACACCTCCAGGGATGGGGACTCCACCACCTCCCTGGGTAGCACATTCCAATGGCCAATCACTTTCTCTGTGTAAAACTTCCTCCTCACCTCCAGTCTAAACCTCCTCTGGCACAGCTGGAGACTGTGTCCTCTTGTTCTGGTGCTGCTTGCCTGGGAGAAGAGACCAACTCCCTCTTGGCTACAACCACCTTTTCAGGTAGTTGTGCAGAGCAATGAGGTCTCCCCTGAGCCTCCTCTTCTGCAGGCTAAGCAACCCCAGCTCCCTCAGCCTCTCCTCCCAGGGCTGTGCTCCAGACCCCCACCCCCAGCTTTGTTGCCCTTCTCTGGACACATTCAAGAGTCTCAATGTCCTTCTTAAATTGAGAGGCCCAGAACTGGACAGAGGACTCAAGGTGTGGCCTAACCAGTGCTGAGTGGTGGCTGTCCTGGCAATCCAGGAAGCTCTGAGGCTGAAGTAAAGCAATCCACTGCACAAGCCCAGCATGAAGTCAGTGCCTGCTGGAGTTATTTGGGTATTAGGTGAACCTGCTGTAGCAGTGGGCCTGGACTAGATGATCCCCAGGCTGGACTCTGATTTGAAAGGTCTCTCCCCACCAAAACAGTTTTGTGACTCCATGATTTCCTGGGTTGATAGAATAGAATAGAATAAACCATGTTGGAAGAGGCCTTCAAGATCATTGTGTCCAACCCTTCAACCAATCCAACCCACCTAAACAGCTACCCCATGGCACCAAGCACCCCATCAAGTCTCCTCAACACACAAGGAATTAGTAAGACTTCCATTTTTCCTCCTGGCCCTCTTACAGAACCCTAGAATAGTTTGAGCTGGAAGGGACCCTTAAAGATCATCCACTTCCAACCCCCTGCCATGAGCAGGGACACCTCCCACTAGCCCAGGTTGCTCAAGGCCTCATCCAACCTGGCTTTGAACACCTCCAGGGAGAGCTTTTACACATTTCTGGGTACCCATCCAGCCACTGTCCCTTCCCAGACAGGGAAAATGGAAGCTCAGTGTTCACACAGAGCTCTTGGGCTCTGCCATACCATGGTGACGCCCAAGGCTGCTGGTGCTACAGAGATGCCCAGAGAATGAATGATGTAAAATCAATCTCTCTTTACTCAAAGGGAAGCTCTGCTGCCTAGAAGTGCTCCAGCTACCCAAAACAGAGTTGTTTTGCTTCAGACAGCTCTCAGATCTTAGCACTCCCCCCCAGATGAATATTAATCCTCGTTTGATGCCACCCTTCAGATTTGGTTATTAAACCTCTGAGCTGCCAGAATTTCATGCAGTAGGATAGGGAGAGATTTGCTGTTCACTTAATGCTGGATATCTTTTCTGCTCTCTAAGCTCACACAACAACAGCTGATCAATTTGTTACAGAAGATGACAAATATAGAATCACAGTATGGGTTGGGTTGGAAAGGGCCTTAAAAATGATGCAGTTCCAACCCCCCTGCCATGGGGAGGGACACCTCCCACCAGCCCAGCTTGCTCAAGGCTTCATCCAACCTGGCCTTGAATACCTCCAGGGAGGAGGAGGAAGCCACAACCTCCCTGGGCAACCTTCACTGTAAAGAATGTCTTCCTAAGGTCTAAACCCATCCTGCTCTAGTTTAAAACCATTGTTCCTCATCCTGGCACTCCCAGCCCTTGTCCAAAGTCCCTCCCCAGCTCTCCTGCAGCCCCTTCAAGTACTGGAAGGCTGCTCTAAGCTCTCCCTGAAGCCTTCTCTTCTCCAGGCTGAACAGCCCCAACTCTATTAGCCTGTTCCCACAGGAGAGGTTCTTCAGCCCTCTCATCATCTTCATGGCCTCCTCTGGCCCCTCTCTAACAGATCCTTGTCCTTGCGCTGGGGGCTCCAGCGCTTGGAGCAGAGCTCCAGGCGAGGTTTCACCACAGCAGAGCGGAGGGGCAGAACTCAAAAAAGGGGCTCTCCAAATGCAAGGGCATTCATTTCCAAATCCCTTTTTACACTGTCTTATTGTATTCTGTCAAAAAAAAAATACCCAGCCAACCGAAAAAAAAACCAACCCTGTGCAAGCATTCTTCAGAGCCTCAGTTTGGGAAGTGTCTGAGCACAGAGGCTCGGAGCGGGCAGGGGAAAAGAGCAAAGTCTCAAACTCTCCAACTTGCAGCTCAAACTTTTTTCTTTTTCTTTTTAATTATAAGCTGTTACAAAACTCTTGTTGGAGATACAAAGCAGCACGATCAGGGATTCTGTCCCAGCCTGCATCTCTCCGCTGCAGGCTTCACAAAGTGTTGCCCTCCCGGCGCATACTAATGAGAGCCGAGGCCCAGCCACTGAGCACAGACACCAGCCCCATTGAGCCTCCTGGCTCCTGAATGGCAATGGCAGTGGCCAGGTTGGTGGGCATGACACCCCATGCTCTCATTTGATTGCAAATGGTTTCAAACAAGGCCATACTGCCATGCTCTGGGGATTGCAGAGCAATTAAAATAGCTCAGCCAGCCCAGCTTCTAGACAGCACCTCTATTTGGTGCAGCTATAAACATACCCAAAGGACATCCCCTGTTCCTTTTCCTACCAAACTCAGCCACTGCTTGCAGCTGAGTCTTCCCCATATTACTCACTGATCACACAGAACCACAGAAACATTCAGGATGGAAAAGAGCCTCAGGATCACCAAGTCCTACCATTGACCCTACTCTGCAAGGGTCTCTCCTAAACCAGAGCCCCAAGCACCACATCCAAACCACCTTGAAACACAGCCAGGCTTGGGGACTCCACCACCTCCCTGGGCAGCACATTCCAAGCCCTCACCACTCTTGCCATGAAAAAGGTTTCCTACTGTCCAGTCTAACCATGCCCAGTCACAGCTTGAGGCCATTCCCTCCTCTTCTATCACTAATAACCTATGAGAAGAGACCAGCACCAACCTCTGCACAACCTCCTTTCAGGTAGCTGTAGAGAGCCATGAGGCCTCCCCTCAGCTTCCTCTGTTTCACACTAACCATCCCCAGCTCCTTCAGTTGCTCCTCATCAGGTTTATTCTCCAGGCCCTTCCCAGCTTCCTTGCCCTCCTCTGCCCTGGCTCCAGCACCTCCACATCTCTCTGGGATTGGGGTGCCCAAAACTGGACACAATACTTGAGGTGTGGCCTCACCAGAGCTGAGCGCCAGGGGACAATCCTCTCCCTACACCTGCTGGAGATATCCTGGTATCTTCCCATGGGAAGAAATTCCACCAGAAGGAAAACCATTGTACTAAACCCTGCTCTTTGCACCCAGATTTCCCTCTCCTGGAATGAAGAAGGCACCAACACCTGGTTCTGCAGCCCTGCTCCCAGACAACAGCAAACCACAACCCAGCTACACCTTGTTCCTGCTAAAACAAGTCTGCAGAGAAGCAGGGGGAGGGGGGGAGGGGAAAGCTGATGTTGTCTCCTGCATTGTCCCACCACACAAAGGAACAGTGTTGAAGTCAGCCTGGGTGATGGGAACAGAACTACAGTCATGACTGCACAGTGCCCAGTGTTGCTATGCTGGGCTGGAGACAAAGATAATATTCCAAGGTGGGGGGGCTGTGTGTGTGCTCAGGAAATGCTAATAAGGCAAAAGCTTCACTGTCAGAAGACCATGCACTGGGAAACAATGGAGGCTTAACAAGAGAGAGGACCTTTCATTTGAATAAGGTTAAACCAAACAGTTCCCACTCATCTTTTGTTCCAGCACAGTGTGGGAAAAATAAAGCCACATCCTTCATTCATAACATCTCCATCCTCAACCAGCACATCTCCATCCTTCATCCAGAACAGCTCCCAGGGAAGGCTTGCACCAACACAATTGTCAGCTGGAGAGGAAGGGGCTCTGCCCTGCCTTCATCAAAGGGAGCCTGCGACTTTGATGACGTTGATGAGGTCTTTAATGTGCAGCTAGATGCAAGGTGCCCATTTGATATGCAGCAGGAGCAGTGCTGAGCCCTTCCTTCTGAATGGAGTGATCAAAGCCAAGGCCCTGTTACTGCAGTGACTCAGATGTCAGCCCCCCCTCAGGCTTGTGCTGCTAGCAGAACACTGAGCAACGGCAAGCACAAACCACACTTCAGCACAGAACCACAGAGTTACCCAGGCTGGAAAGGACCTCTGAAACCACAGAATCACAGAATTGTCAGGGCTGGAAGGGACCTCAAGGATCAGCCAGTTCCAACCCCCCTGCCATGGGCAGGGACACCTCACACTACAGCAGGTTGCTCACAGCCACAGCCAGCCTGGCTGCAAAAACCTCCAGGCAGGAGGCTTCCACCACCTCCCTGGGCAGCCTGTGCCAGTCTCTCACCACCCTTGTGGGCAACAACTTCTTCCTCACAGCCAATATCAATCTCCCCATTTCTAGTTTTGCTCTATTCCCCCCAGTCCTATCCCTCCCTGACACCCTCCAAAGTCCCTCCCCAGCTTTCTTGTAGCCTCTTTCAGATACTGAAAGGCCACAATTAGATCTCCTGGGAACCTTCTCTTCTCCAGACTGAACAGCTCCAACTCCCTCAGTCTGTCCTCATAGGAGAGAATCCCCTCCCTGGCCCTGCTGGCCACACTTCTCTTGTTGCAGCCCATGCTCTGGTTGGCTTTCTGGGCTGCAAGAGCTAACTGGTGGCTCATGTTGAGCTTCTCATCACCCAACACCATCTAATAACTTACCCATGGCACTAAGTGCCTCATCCAGACTCTATTTAAACACTTCCAGGGATGGTGACTCCACCACCTCCCTGGGCAGCACATCCCAAGGTCCAATCTCTCTTGCTGGGAAGAATTTCTTCCTAACATCCAGCCTGAACTTCCCCTGGAATAGCTTGAGACTGTGTCCTCTTGTTCTGGTGCTGGGTGCCTGGGAGAAGAGACCAACCCCCACCTGGCTACAACCTCCCTTCAGGGAGTTGGAGAGAGCAAGAAGGTCTCCCCTGAGCCTCCTCTTCTCCAGGCTAAGCAACCCCAGCTCCCTCAGCCTCTCCTCACAGGGCTGTGCTCCAGACCCCTCCCCAGCTTTCTTGCCCTTCTCTGGACACCTTCCAGCAGCTCAACATCTTTCTAACCTGTGGAGCCCAGAACTGGACACAGGACTCAAGGTGTGGCCTAAGCAGTGCTGAGCACAGGGCACAATGACTTCCCTGCTCCTGCTGGCCACACTCTTCCTGATAGGACACAGAACTGTTGGAGAGCGTCCAGAGGAGGACCACAACAATGATCCAAGGGCTGGGGCAGCTCTGCTATGAGGACAGGCTGTGGGAACTGGGGGTGGTCAGAATGGAGAAGAGAAGACTCCAGGGGCACCTCAGAGTTGCCTTCCAATAGCTGAAGGGATCTTGCAGGAAAGCTGCAGAGGGACTTTTCATGAGGGTATTCAGTAATAGGACAAGGGGGAATGGTTTGAAGCTGAGGGAGAGCAGGGTTAGACTAGAGCTGAGGAAGAAGTTCTTCAGTACAAGGGTGGTGAGACTCTGGAATAGGTCTCCCATCGAGGTTGTGGATGCTTCCTGCCTGGAAATGTTCAAAGCCAGTTTGGATGAGGCTTTGAGCAACCAAGACTAGCTGAGAGGTGTCCTGCCCATGGTGGGGAGGTTGGAGTAAATGAGCTCTGAGGTCCCTTCCAACCTAAGCCATTCTATGATTCCATCAGAGCAAAGTCCCCTTTCCCAAACAGAAAAACCCAGCTCTGTAGCTGTAGGACCCACTTGTGTGCCAGGCAGCTGGCACAGGAGAGAAGCAATTTCCATGATTCCACACCCAGAATGACCCCCTGTAGGGCTACAGTACCTGAGTGGATCAGTTGAGATGCTGCTTCCTGTTTCCAGTGAAGTCCTGAGATGACAGCAAAAGAATAAAGTTACATGGAATTAAAGTTCTTCCCAAACATTGCATCCTTATACATAACATTCTTCATGACCCTCTGCATTTTCTTCCCTTTTACTGACACTTGATAATAGAATCACAGAATTGTCAGGGCTGGAAGAGACCTCAAGGATCAGCCAGTTCCAACCCCCCTGCCATGGGCAGCGACACCTCACACTACAGCAGGTTGCTCACAGCCACATCCAGCCTGGCTGCAAAAACCTCCAGGCAGGAGGCTTCCACCACCTCCCTGGGCAACCTGTGCCAGTTTCTCACCACCCTCCTGGTGGTACTTAGCATGCCATTCAATATGGATGTTAACAAGAGCAACCCCCCCAAACCTGCCCCAACATGGAAACAAATGTCATGAGACAGGCAAAATGTGATCAGTTGTCAATATTCTCCAGGCACTCTCGAGCCATGAGTGACCGCTCCTGTGACTGGCACAAACCCCAGCATGACAGAAACATTATGGCTGGAAAAGCTCTCTAAGATCATCCAGTCCAACCTCCTACCCAGCACCTCCACAGCCACTAAACCATGTCCCCAGTGCAGCTACAAACATACCCAAAGAACATTCCCTGTTCCTTTTCCTACCAAACTCAGCCACTGCTTGCAGCTGAGCCTTCCCCATATTACTCACCGATCACACAGAGCCACAGAAACATCCAGGCTGGAACAGAGCCTCAGGATCACCAAGTCCAACCCAGAACCCTTCTCTGCAAAGGTCACCCCTAAACCAGAGCCCCAGGCACCACATCCAAACCACTTTGAAACACAGCCAGGCTTGGGGACTCCACCACCTCCCTGAGCAGCACATTGAGTCCCTATTACAAGAGGGATGTGGAGGTGCTGGAGCGTGTCCAGAGAAGTGCCACAAGGATGAGCAGAGGGCTGGAGCTGCTCTGCTATGAGGACAGACTGAAGGAGTTGGGGCTGTTCAGTCTGGAGAAGAGAAGGCTCCAAGGTGACCTAATTGTGGCCTTCCAGTATCTGAAGGGGGCCTACAGGAAGGCTGGGGAGGGACTGCTCAGGATCTCAGGTAGTGATAGGACTAGGGGGAATGGAATGAAGCTGGAGGTGGGGAGATTCAGGCTGGATGTGAGGAGGAGGTTCTTCCCCATGAGAGTGGTGAAGCCCTGGAATGGGTTGTCCAGGGATGTGGTTGAGGCCCTGTCCCTGGAGGTGTTTAAGCCCAGGCTGGATGAGGCTCTGGCCAGGCTGATCTAGTGTGGGGTGTCCCTGCCCATGGCAGGGGGGTTGGAACTAGATGATCCTTGTGGTGCCTTCCAACCCTGACTGATACTATGATACTATGATAAGTTTGCAGATGACACCAAGCTGGGGGCAGGAGTTGATCTGTCATAGGGTAGGAGAGCTCTGCAGAGGGACCTGGCCAGGCTGGACAGATGGGCACAGTCCAAGGGCAGGAGATTGAACACATCTAAGCGCCAGGGGCCTGTTCCAGTCCCTGACCACTGTTGCAGGAGAGAAATTTTTCCTACCATCCAATCCAAATTCCACCCTGTGCAACATTACACTGAGCACTTCCAGAGCCTGTCTTCTGCCTTCACTCCTGCACTGTCTGCACTTAGCCTTAAAAACATCAGCCCAATTCACTTGTCTTGGTGGTTGTAGCCAGGAAGGAGTTGGTCTCTTCTCCCAGGCAACCAGCACCAGAACAAGAGGACACAGTCTCAAGCTGTGCCAGGGGAGGTTTAGGCTGGAGGTGAGGAGAAAGTTCTTCACTGAGAGAGTTGTTAGCCATTGGGATGTGCTGCCCAGGGAGGTGGTGGAGTCACCATCCCTGGAGGTGTTCAAGAGGGGATTGGATGTGGCACTTGGTGCCATGGCTTAGTCATGAGGTCTGTGGTGACAGGTTGGACTCGATGATCTTTGAGGTCTCTTCCAACCTTGGTGATTCTGTGACACTGTGATCATCCAAAGCCTCTCTGGGGTCACTCCACCACCACCACATCAGAAACCATTCTGAAGTGGAGATTTGCACTTACCCCCATTTCCACCCCTCACACCCCAACCTCTGCTGAGAGCTGCAGCCCTGCATGGTCCCTGGAGCTCCACGCCCTCAGCCTCAGAGCTGCATCAGTTGCATTCCCAGCAGTGATTTGTAAGTCAGTGGCAAATCCTCACTTTTAATCCCAAGATTACTACTCTGCTTCCAAAAAATAAACAGGATTGTGTGAAGGGAGAGGGCCAGCAACTGCAGCCCATGCAAGGCTGAGCCCCCCGGGAGGGGAAACAAACCACATTGTCCAAAGGGCCTTTAACTACAGCACTAAAGCTTGAAAACAGCTTCCAGGAGCTAATTCCAGCCTGTAATTTGTTTGCTTTCAGACTTGGAGGGTTTGTGAATAGGGCTGAATTTGGAGGGGGGGTGGCTTACATATGTTGGCTTTGTGGCTCCTTGTTGGTTTAACAATTGAGAAGGGTGAACTTCATTTCCTTGTCATTGAGTTTGGTGCTTAGCACACAGCCTGCTGGGGAAGCACCGACCTGCTCCCTCGGCCTGACTTCTTCCCTTGCTTTTGACAGAGGGGTTTTAAGACAAACCCCAAGCTTCTCCTAACAGTTTTGGCCCTCCTCAGTATCAATAAATATGCAAGAGGCCCAGCTCTTTGAGCACTGACAATAGGTCGTGCATAAAGAGGAGATGGTAATGAGACAGGAGGCAGCCTTGATTAGCCCCCAGCACAGCCCTGACTGTGGTGCCTAATGCCAGGCAGCACATGGTGACCTCAGGGACTGCTCAAGCAATCACAAGGAGCAGGATTACAGCTTCATTACAGCCCCTCCTTTGTCTTCCTGCAGACAGACACTCAAGGTAGGCTCCTAGACACCCAAGGTAGGCTGCCAGACACCCAAGGTAGGCTCCCAGACACCCAAGGTAGGCTGCCAGACACCCAAGGTAGGCTCCCAGACACCCAAGGTAGGCTCCAAGACACCCAAGGTAGGCTCCCAGACACCCAAGGTAGGCTAATAGACACCCAAGGTAGGCTCCCAGACACCCAAGGTAGGCTGCCAGACACCCAAGGCAGGCTCCCAGACACCCAAGGCAGGCTCCCAGACACCCAAGGCAGGCTCTCAGACACCCAAGGTAGGCTCCAAGACACCCAAGGTAGGCTCTCAGACACCCAAGGTAGGCTCCCAGACACCCAAGGTAGGCTGCCAGACACCCAAGGTAGGCTGCCAGACACCCAAGGTAGGCTGCCAGACACCCAAGCTCCAGGCAGGAGATGCACAGCTTTGAAAGGCAGCAGAGACAGCACAGCTCTGACAGCAAACCATCCCTCCTGGCCTGAAACATGGCTCAAAGGCTCTGCCTTTCCTAGGTTCACAGAATGGATGGTGTTGGAAGGGACCTTAATGATCATCCAGTTCCAACCCCCTGCCATGGGCAGGGACACCTCCTACCAGCCCAGCTTGCCCAAGGCTTCATCCAACATGGCCCTGAACACCTCCAGGGAGGAGGCAACCACAGCCTCCCTGGGCAACCTGTGCCAGTTTCCTCCACCCCCTCACTGGAGAGAATTTCTTCCTCATCTCCAGTCTCAATCTCCCCTCTTCCAGCTCAAATCCATTGCCTCTTGTCCTGTCACTCCCAGCCCTTGTCAAAAGTCCCTCCCCAGCTCTCCTGGAGCCCCTTCAGGTACTGGAAGGCTGCTCTAAGCTCTCCCTTAAGCCTTCTCCTCTCCAGGCTGAACAGCCCCAACTCTCCCAGCCTGCCCCCATATGAGAGGTCCTTCAACCCTCTCATCATCTTCATGACCTCCTCTGGACCCTCTCCAGCAGCTCCAGGTTCTTATTGTGCTGGAGGCAGAACTGGAGGTGGTGCTGCAGGTGAGGTCTCAGCAGAGCAGAGCAGAGGGACAGAGCAGAGGGGCAGAGCCACCTCCCTCACCCTGCTGCTCTCACTTCTGTTGGCGCAGCCCAGGCCACAGCTGCCTTCTGGGCTGCAAGTGCACACTGCCAGCTCATGTGGAGTTTTTCAGCAGCTGCCACCTGGTTTACTGAGTTGGTTTTCCCTGCAGTTTTATGCTCTGTTAGTAGCTGTTGATGGGCTTAGTCCCTGAGCACCAAAAGCCACAGAGCTGATCAGTTTGGGAGCTGAAAACACAGAGCTGCAATGGCTGCAAGGGCACCCAGAATGCCTCACAAGCCAGGCACCAGTGGTGTCCCCCAGGGATCAGTGTTGGGCCCCATCCTGTTCAATATCTTTATTGATGATCTTTATTATCATCAGTAAGTTTGCAGATGACACCAAGCTGGGGGCAGGGGTTAATCTGTTAGAGGGTAGAAAGGCTCTCCAGAGGGACCTTGCCAGGCTGGACAGATGGACAGAGTCCAACAGGATGGCATTCAACAATCCAAGTGCCAGGTGTTGCACTTTGGCCACAACAACCCCAGGCAGTGCTACAGGCTGGGGTCAGAGTGGCTGAGAGCAGTCAGGCAGAAAGGGACCTGGGGGTACTGGTTGACAGCAGCTGAACATGAGCCAGCAGTGTGCCCAGGTGGCCAAGAAGCTGTGTGAAGGTCAGATATGAAGACAGGGTCAAACACAGGGACAGTGACATGAGCTGAAGAACTCTGCCTGGATGAGAGCCACAAATAGATCACTGCTGGGGAGCAAGGTGGAAACCAAACCATACCCTAAGGAGGGTTTCAAGCCTAGGAGAAGCTGCAGCTTAGCCTTTTAGCCTGGACACCCACTCACAGATTCAACTTGCCCCAGCGGGAAACCTCAGCAGCAGACTGACAGCAGGAAACCCAAAGTTTAGTGGCCAGGGAAAGAAGCTATTAAAGACAGCAGAAATCAAGCTTAACATCTTGAAAGATCTGGATTTGGGGTACAGAAAGTTAGTGAATCCTTCCTGAATTCACAGAGTAATTTCAGTGTAATCAGAGAACAGAAATAGAAACAGAAACAGAAATAGACATAGAAATAGAAATAGACATAGAAATAGAAATAGAAATAGACATAGAAATAGAAATAGACATAGAAATAGGAATAGAAATAAATATAAATATAAATATAAATATAAATAGAAATAGAAATAGAAATAGAAATAGAAATAGAAATAGAAATAGAAATAGAAATAGAAATAGAAATAGAAATAGAAATAGAAATAGAAATAGAAATAGAAATAGTCCAGGCCAGAAGGGACCTCCAAAGCTCATCCAGTCCAACCCCTCTGCACTCAGCAGGGACATCCCCAACTAGATCAGGTTGCCCAGAGCTCTGTCCAGCCTCACCTTAAAGATCTCCAGGGATGGGGCCCCAACCACCTCCCTGGGCAACCTGTTCCAGTGTTCCACCACCCTCACGGCACAAAACTTGTTCCTCACATCCAATCTCAATCAGCTCTGCTCTAGTTTGAAGCCATTGCCCTTGGTCCTGTCCCTGCAGGCCTTTGCAAGCAGTCTCTCTCCATCCTTCTTGTAGCCCCCTTCAGGTACTGGAAGGTTGCTATTAGATTTCCCTGGAACCTTCTCTTCTCCAGGCTGAACACCTCCAGCTCCCTCAGCCTCTCCTCTTAGCCAAGCTACTCCAATCCCCTGATCATTTTCCTGGCCTCCTTTGGACTTACTACATGAGGTCCATGTCCTTCTTATATTGAGGCCTCATCACTTCCTTTCTTCCTTTACATCTCAAATCCCATTGAAATATTTTGGTTTCTATCCAAACACTGCTCAAAGATGGAAAGTTAATTCAAACCAGAAAGCCACCCCAAATCCTGAAGCCAGCACCATTAACCTAGAACAAACAAAATACCTCATTCCCCACCAAGCCATTTCAGGAATGTCTGCTGCAGGCAAAATTAAAATACCTCTATTTGAGGTTAAATGAAAACAAGATTTGCCTTCTACAACATTAACTGGCCAGGCAAAAACAAAACACAGCATTGCTCTTCAGCAAGCAAGCAGGAAGGTCTAAACATCCCCTTTGCTTGTTCCCAAAGGGCACTGGCTCAGTCCATTTCTAGTCCAGATAAAAATCCATGCAATATCCCTGGAGGTGTTCAAGAGGGGATTGGATGTGGCACTTGGTGCCACGGTTTAGTAGTCAGGAGGTGTTGGGTGACAGGTTGGACTTGATGATCTCTGAGGTCTCTTCCAACCTTATTGATTATATAGAATAGGAATGGAATGGAATGGAATGGAATGGAATGGAATGGAATGGAATGGAATGGAATGGAATGGAATGGAATGGAATGGAATGGAATGGAATGGAATGGAATGGAATAGACCAGATTGGAAGAGACCTTCAAGATCATTGAGTCCAACTTATCACCCAACACCATCTAATCAACTAAACCATGGCTCCAAGTGCCTCATCCAGTCTCCTCTTAAACACTTCCAGTGATGGTGACTCCACCACCTCCCCAGGCAGCCCATTCCAATGGGCAATCACTCTCTCTGCATAGAACTTTCTCCTAACATCCAGCCTGAATTTCCCCTGGCACAGCTTGAGACTGTGTCCTCTTGTTCTGGTGCTAGGTGCCTGGGAGAAGAGACCAACCCCCACCTGGCCACAATCTCCCTTCAGATAATTGTATAGAGCAATGAGGTCTCCCCTGAGCCTCCTCTTCTCCAGACTAAGCAACCCCAGCCCCCTCAGCCTCTCCTCACAGGGCTGTGCTCCAGACCTCTCCCCAGCCTCATTGTCCTTCTCTGGACATAGAATCATAAAATCAATAAGGTTGGAAAAGACCTCAGAGATCATCAAGTCCAACCTGTCACCCAACACCTCATGAGTAACTAAACCATGGTTCAAGTATCTCAATGTCCTTCTTAAACTGAGGGGCCCAGAACTGGCCACAGGACTCAAGGTGTGGCCTAACCAGTGCTGAGTTCAGGGCAGAATGACTTCCCTGGGAATGGCTCTGTGGTGCTGGCTTGCTGACTGCTGTGTACAAACACAGTTTGAAGTCAGGCAGTGCCTGAGACCAACCCCCACCTGGCTACAACCTCCCCTAAGGTAGTTGTAGAGAGCAGTAAGTTCACCCCTGAGTCTCCTCTTCTCCAGGCTAAGCAACCCCAGCTCCCTCAGTCCCTCCCCACAGGGCTTGTGTTCCAAACCCCTCCCCAACTCTATTGCCCTTCTCTGTGAAGCTAATAAAAACCCAATTACAAAACAGCTGTTCAGTCTGGAGAAGAGAAGGCTCTGAGGAGACCTTCTCTGAGATCCTGGCCACTCTGAGTGGTCAGGGATTGGAACAGGCTGCCCAGGGAGGTGGTGGAGTCACACAAGAAATGTGTGGCCATGGCACTTGGGGCCATGGTGGTGTTGGGTTGATGGTTGCCCTCGATGACCTCAGAGGGCTTTTCCAACCCAAACAATTCTACGACTCTATGGCTGTCAGAGTCCCCAGGGCAACCTCCAACCCTGCAGGCTCCATTCTGCTGATGAATGCTAAACTGAGGTAGGAGCAGTCCATTCCCATCAGAGCAGATGGCTCAACTGCTTCATTATGTGCTCAGCAGAGGATAAATGTGAGCAGAGTGTGACCAAATCTGAGCGCTGACGGAGCCGGCACACAACCTCGCCCCGCCGGCAGACGCTGCACAAGCAGCAGTTTGAGGCAAGCCAAGAGATCCTTCTGGCATGAAAATGCACAATGGTGGCAGATCCAACAACTGCAGCTGAAGCAAAGCCCCAGCCTGATCCCAAATACAGACTGCTCCAATGTATCATCTCCTGGCTAGGAAATGAAATCTCCTTGGAGCATCACAGCCCCAAGACAAGCTGCCTGCAGATGACAGCTCCCAGGGTGTGTGTGAGGGGAAGAGTCAGCTCGGAGCCCTGTCAAAGGTTTTGGTGCTGGAAGCAGCACAGGATTGCCTCTTCTCACTGCTGAGGAAAGGGATGTGGAAGAGTGCATTAAATATTTAAGAGACTGTGCTAAATATTGCTCAGTGAATAATTGCTGCTTGTCAGGGATTCTTCCCGTGCACTGGTAGCAGAGAGCAGAAGGAGAGCCCTGCCCGCTGCGGGCTGATGCTGTGGCACTCCACAAAGGAAAATCAAATTACTTATTTGTGTTCCAAAGGGAAGTTTCAATTAAATGGGAATATTTACCCTTGTTTGAGCAGGGTCTGAAACATGAAGGCTCTGGATCCCAGCCTCAGTACTGCATTTGGTAGGTAACCCAAAGCATCTGATCCCAACAGGCAAGAAGAACCAGAGAATTGCTTGGGTTGGAAAAGACCTCTAAGATCATCCAGCCCAGCCCCATTTATCAGGCACACAGCTGAGCCCTGCCTTAATTAGTGCAACATACTGGAATCAAGAGATCCTCAGGAGCTGAAGGCACAGCAGCAGAGCTGCATCCCTGTCTGACTCCCACGTGCCTGCTGTGTCACTGCCATGGACCACTCTCAGAGGCTGACTGCTGCTCTGGGTAGAGGTTTGCTCAGATCTGGCAGGGCAGCTCTGACCCACAGAATCACAGAGTCAGCCAGGTTGGAAGAGACCTCAGAGATCATCAAGTCCAACTGAACACCCAACACCATCTAATCAGCCACACCATGGCACCAAGTGCCTCATTCAATCTTTTCTTAAACACCTCCAGGGATGGTGACTCCACCACCTCCCTGGGCAGCACATCCCAAGGGCCAATCTCTCTTGCTGCAAAGAACTTTCTCTTCACCTCCAGCCTGAACTTCCCCTGGCACAGCTTGAGACTGTGTCCTCTTGTTCTGGTGCTGGGTGCCTGGGAGAAGAGACAAACCCCCACCTGGCTGCAACCTCCCTTCAGGTAGTTGTAGAGAGCAAGAAGGTCTCCCCTGAGCCTCCTCTTCTCCAGGCTAAGCAACCCCAGCTCCCTCAGCCTCTCCTCACAGGGCTGTGCTCAGTGCTCAGTTCTGTAGGGACATGCCACAATCTTAAAGCAGGCAGAAGGTCTCAGGGAAGCTGCAGTGCATCTGGCAGCTGCATTCACATGTGGTTGTGATTCACAAATCCTGTCTCACACCAGCCTGATGCAGGCCAGGATGCCATTGGCCCTCCTGGCTGCCTGGGCACACTGCAGGCTCATGTTCAGCCTACCATCAACCAGCACCCCCAGGTCCCTCTCTGCCTGGCTGCTCTCAGCCACTCTGACCCCAGCCTGTAGCACTGCATGGGATTGTTTTGATCATCCAGTCCAAGCCCCCTGCTAAAGCAGGGCAGCCACAGCAGCTTGCCCAGGATCAAAATGGCCAGAGGTGGATGGAATCTCTGCAGAGAAGGAGACTCCACAACCTCTCTGGGCAGCCTGCTACAGGACTCCAGCACTCTCACACCAACCCCCCTGCCATAGCAGGACCACAGAATCCAGCATAGGTTGCACAGGAATGCATCCAGCTGGGTCTTGAAAGTCCCCAGAGAAGGAGACTCCACAACCTCTCTGGGCAGCCTGTTCCAGGGCTCTGGGACCCTCACAGTGAAGAAGTTCTTCCTCCTGTTGAGGTGGAACCTCCTGTGCTGGAGTTTATATCCATTGCCCCTTGCTCCATCCCAGGGCACAAGTGAGCAGAGCCTGTTCCTTTCCTCCTGACCCCCAGCCCTCAGCTATTGATAGACATTGATCAGATCCCTCTCATTCTTCTCCTCTCCAGACTAAAGAGCCCCAGGGCTCTCAGCCTCTCCTCACCAGGCAGAGCTTCAGGCCCTTCAGCACCCTTGTAGCCTTCCCTTGGACCTTCCACTCTATTCCTGCACAGCCACCTGCAGCCTGTGACTCTTGCTCTGCACACCCCTGATGTTTCTCTGTGCTCCGGAGCATTTCAGAAGGAGCAGCAGATGATCAGCTACTACAGATCAATGTGCACAGCCCTTTTGCCTCCCAGCAAACGAAACAGAAGTGCAGAAGCTGTTAAGTAGCTGCAGAGCCCCTGGATCAATGAGCTGTTTGCCTGCTCCTCAGGAAAGCTGCAGCAGCTCTGTTCATCACTCCTGCAGAAGAAACCTGACAGCTATTCACATAAACAGATTCATTGATCTAAGCTGTCAGGCAATGGATCAGGCTGCCAGAGCTCATGGAGCTTCCTTTAGAACCAGAAAACAGCCTTGTTATCACTACACAGCACCGTGGTTTAGGGAGCCACAGCATCACACACTTGATTTGGTTGGAACAGCCCTTCAAGATCATCCAGCCCAACCATTCTCTAACTCCACCAAGGCTGGGGCTAAACCATGGCCCTCAGCACCACAGCTCTGCCCCTAGAGATAGGACTCAGCCACCTCCCTGGGCAGCCTGTGCCAGGCTTTCAGAATGCCTTCAGGGAAGTTTCTTCCAGTGTCCAACCTAAACAGCCCCTGTGGCAACTTGAGGCCATTTCCTCTTCTCCTGTCCTGGAGAAGAGACCAATTCCCTCCTGGCTCCAGCCCCCTTTTAGGGAGCTGTAGAGAGCAATGAGGTCTCCCCTCAGCTGCTCCTCCCCAGCCCTGCTCTCCAGACCCTTCCCCAGCTTGGTTGCCCTTCTCTGGCAAGCTCCAGCCCCTTGGTGTCCTTCTTGTAGTCAGGGCCTGAAAACTGAACCCAGCACTCAAGGTGTGGCCTCATCAGTGCTGGGTGCAGGGGGACAATCCCTGCCCTGCTCCTGCTGGCCACAACAGTGATGATGCAGGCCAGGATGCCATTGGCCTTCTTGGCCACCTGGGCATGCTGTTGGCTCATGTTCAGCTGCTGTCAACCAGCACCACCAGGACTTTCTGTGCTGGGCAGTTTCCAGACGCTCTGCCCCAAGCCTGGAGCATTCATGAGGTTGTTTGGGTCCAAGTGCAGCACCCAGCATTTGACCCTGTTTGTTTTGGTCCAGCAATGCAACCTGCCCAGGTCTCTGCCTCTTCTCCTTCTGTGGGCTACAAACCAACCAAAACCAGGGTGAAGTTTCCTGGAAGCAAAGGGTCATGACTCTATGCTAGGTGACATGTAGAATCATTGAATCATAGAATCAACCAGGTTGGAAAAGACCTCAGAGATCATCAAGCCCAACCTCTCACCCAACACCTCATGGCTAACTAAACCATGGCTCCAAGTGCCATGTCCAATCTCCTCTTGAACACCTCCAGGGATGGTGACTCCACCACCTCCCTGGGCAGCACATCCCAATGGCCAATTCCTCTTTGTGGGAAGAACTTTCTCCCCACCTCCAGCTTAAACCTCCCCTGGCACAGCTTGAGACTGTGTCCTCTTGTTCTGGTGCTGCTTGCCTGGGAGAAGAGACCAACCCCCACCTGGCTACATCCTCCCTTCAGGTTGTTGTAGAGAGCAAGAAGGTCTCCCCTGAGCCTCCAGGGCTGGACACAGCCCTGCAGGTGAGGTGTCCCCAGAGCAGAGGGGCAGGATCCTCTCTCTCCATCTCTGGCCATGCTGCTTTGGATGCAGCCCAGGCTGCCCTTGGCCTTCTGGGCTGCCAGTGCCCACTGCTGGCTCCTGTCCAGCTTCTCATCCACCAGCACTCCCAAGGCCTTTCCTGCAGGGCTGCTCTCAATCTCATCATGCCCCAGCTTGGACTGATATGCCTACATGCTTTACATAACTTCAGAGTTCACAAGTGCTTGCCACAGCCATTCTTAGTTCCAAACTGTACTTAGAGCACAACAGCTCAGGCTGCCTTTGTACCCATGGGGAACAGCACAGCTTCGGTGTGAACCAAGGCATCAGATGGTGAGAAGAGGAGGCTCAGGGAGACCTCATTGCTGTCTACAACTACCTGAAGGGAGGCTGTAGCCAGCTGGGGAGTGGTCTCTTCTCCCAGGCAACAGAACAAGAGGACGCAGTCTCAAACTGTGCCAGGGGGAAGTTTAGGCTTGATCTTAGCAAGAAGTTCTTTCCAGACAGAGCCCTTTAGAATGGGCTGCCCAGGGAGGTGGTGGGGTCAACATCCCTGAGTTCCAGTTTGTGTCCACTGCCCCTTTGTCCAGTCCTGGCAAAGTCAAAGTACCTGAAGAGAGCAAGCCCTCAATGAGTCTTATCATAGTATCATAGTATCATAGTATCAGTCAGGGTTGGAAGGGACCACAAGGATCAGCTAGTTCCAACCCCCCTGCCATGGCCAGGGACACCCCACACTAGATCAGCCTGCCCAGAGCCTCATCCAGCCTGGGCTTAAACACCTCCAGGGACAGGGCCTCAACCACCTCCCTGGACAACCCATTCCAGGGCTTCACCACTCTCATGGGGAAGAACTTCCTCCTCACATCCAGCCTGAATCTCCCCACCTCCAGCTTCATTCCATTCCCCCTAGTCCTATCACTACCTGAGATCCTGAGAAGTCCCTCCCCAGCCTTCCTGTAGGCCCCCTTCAGATACTGCAAGGCCACAGTTAGGTCACCTTGGAGCCTTCCCTTCTCCAGACTGAACAGCCCAAACTCCTTCCCCATTCATGAGTCCTACTTGCAACGCAGAGACTGTGATATAATTTAGCTGTCCAGTATCAGAGCATCAGATGAAACCAACACCTGTCAGAAGCTTGCACATCTGGCTGGAGCAGGCACCACTGCATCCTCAGGTGTGATGTCAGGTGAGGATGAACTCCCCAGGAGCCAGCACTGGTCCCTGGCAGCCCAGCAGGCAGCTGAGTGCTGAGCTGCATCCAAAGCAGGGAGAGCAGCAGCACAAGGAGGGGATTCTGCCCCTCTACTCTGCTCAGACCTCACATGGAACACCTGAAGGGGCTGTAAGAAAGCTGGGGAGGGACTTTTGACAAGGGCCTGAAGTGACAGGATGAGGGGAAACGGCTTTGAGCTGGAAGAGGGGAGATTGAGACTGAAGATGAGGAAGAAATTCTTTCCATTGAGGGTGGTGAGGCACTGGAACAGGTTCTCAGGGAGGCTGCCCTCTCCCTGGAGGTAGAATAGAATAGAATAGAATAGAATAGAATAGAATAGAATAGAATAGAATAGAATAGAATAGAATAGAATAGAATAGAATAGAATAGAATAGAATAGAATAGAATAGAATAGAATAGAATAGAATAGACCAGGTTGGAAGAGACCTTCAAGATCATCGTGTCCAACCCATCAACCAATCCAACCCACCTAAGCAACTAAACCATGGCAGGTGTTCAAAGCCAGGCTGGATGAGGCCTTCAGAAACCTAAAGGGAGGTGTCCCTGCCCATAGTAGGGTGGTTGGAACTGGATGATCTTTGAGATCCCTTCCAACCCAATCCATTCTATCATTCAGCTCCAGCCTCCACAGCTACATATTTTACCACACCAGGTTTTGACAGACAGAGCATCTTGAACACAGACTACTGACAATGGCCTCCCCAAATGCTCCTGCCTGTGGTTAGCTGTGGTCTTTCTCAAGCTGGGCTCCCTTATGTTGCTAAGATAAGCACCTAATGAATCATGAAAGCCAAGCAGAGGATTCATTTAGCCTCATCTGTTACCAAGTGACAAGCTTCCTGCTGCTCCTCTTACACACCTAAACCTTTGCCTCCCTTGTTAGCTCTTTGATCACCCTTTAAAGGCTGTGATGAGGAAGGTTGAAGTGGTTAACAGTGTCTACCATTCAGCTGTTTTCAGCTTTCATTTAAAACACACTGGCGATTTTTTTGCCTTGAAGCACTGAGATAATCTAGGCAGGCAGGCAGTGGGGAAATCTGCTGCTAGAATCCAGCAAGTCTTGGCACCCCTAAACTTAAGGAGATTTTCATGGAGATGCTCAAAATCAAGATGAAAATAAATCTCCAAGCAACCTTCAGTAATGAAGCCTGATTATAAAGCAGAAGAGATGGCTCTGGGGGCCTCTGGGAGTCACAGAATCATAAAAGGGTAAGGGTTGGAAGGGACCTTTGCAGATCACCCAGTACAACCCCCCTGCCAGAGCAGGGTCACCTAGGGCAGGTCACACAGCAACACATCCAGGCAAGCCTTGGAAGCTTCCAGAGAGGAAGGCTCCTCAATTTTGTGCTGAATCCTAGAGGCAGCATCAGCAATCTCACAGAATCACAGAATGTGAGGGGCTGGAAGGGACCTCCAAAGCTCACCCAGTCCAACCCCTCTGCCAGAGCAGGGTCACCTAGGGCAGGTCACACAGCAACACTTCCAGGCAGGTTTTGAATATCTCCAGAGAGGGAGACTCCACAACCCCCCTGGGCAGCCTGCTCCAGGGCTCTGTCACCCTCATAGGGAAAAACTTTTCCTCCTTTTTCCATGGAGCTTCCTCTGCCTCAGCTTCCACCACTGCCCCTTGTGCTGGCATTGGGCATCCCCCAGCAGAGCCTGGCTCCAGCCTCTGGGCACTCACCCTGCACATCTTCATCAACAGCAATGAGCTCAGCTCTCAGGCTCCTCCTCTCCAAGCTCCAGAGCCCTCAGCCCCTCCTGGTAATCTGGTGGCTTTCAGGGCCAGCTGAGAGCAGTGGGCACAGCTGGGAGCTCACCCAGGAACAAAGAACAGAGGGCAGCAAGATGCTTCCACCAGGCACCTCGTGACCACCAAGCAAACAAACTTGTTTGTCAGAACCATCTGCTGCAGGGGGGAGCCTGGGCCCGGGGCTGGCTGCCGCGCTCTGCCGCGGCCCTGGATGAACGACACCGCTTCCAGGATCACAAAACAAAAGCATTTGCAGTCCTGTTTCCTGATAGAGATTAATGACCTGTGTTGCACCAGCCTAGGGCTAAAGCTTGTCGTGAAGTATCAATTAATGACTAATTGAATTGCCCACAAAGACGATTTTCATCGAGGAAGAGAGCAAGAGAGATTTCAGTGCCAGCTCGCTGTCAGGTGTGGGATGCTCCAGTCACTGGCTAGCAAAAACACTGCAGAGGTGAATGAGACATGGCAGAGTTCCTCTAAGGAAAAATGCTTACAGGAAGGGGTCACAGAGTCACAGAATTGTTAGGGCTGCAAGGGACCTCAAGGATCAGCCAGTTCCAACCCCCCTGCCGTGGGCAGGGACACCTCACACTACAGCAGGTTGCTCACAGACACATCCAGCCTGGCTGCAAAAACCTCCAGGCAGGAGGCTTCCACCACCTCCCTGGGCAACCTGTGCCAGTCTCTCACCACCCTCATGGGCAACAACTTCTTCCTAACATCCAATCTGAATCTCCCCATTTCTAGTTTTGCTCCATCCCCCCCAGTCCTATCACTCCCTGACACCCTCAAAAGTCCCTCCTCAGCTTTCATGGAGCCCCCTTCAGAAACTGGAAGGCCATAAGGAGGTCTCCTGGGAGCCTTCTTTTCCCTCTTGGGACTGAACAGCCCCAACTCTCTCTGCCTGCCATAAACTGGGTTGATTTTATGCATTTGTTCCATGGATGCATCAGCCACAAATCATGAAAGGCCAAAGACCATGAAAATAACATCACAAAAAGGCAACCAAATCCCTCCAGTGGCTATGGAAACAAAAGCACCTGCTTGGAACATTAGAAATTAGATTAGGATCCCTCTCCTCTCCTCTCCAAACCTCTCCTCTTCTCTTTTCTCTTTTCTTTCTCCTCTCTTTTCTTTCTCTTCACTTCTCTTCTCTTTTCTTTCTTCACTTCTCTTTTCTTTCTCCTCTTCTCCTTCTCTTTTCTCCTCTTCTCCTTCTCTTCTCTTCTCTTCTCCTTCTCCTTCTCTTCTCCTTCTCTTCTCTTCTCTTCTCCTTCTCTTCTCCTTCTCTTCTCCTTCTCTTCTTCTTCTCTTCTCTTCTCTTCTCTTCTCTTCTCTTCTCTTCTCTTCTCTTCTCTTCTCTTCTCTTCTCTTCTCTTCTCTTCTCTTCTCTTCTCTTCTCTTCTCTTCTCTTCTCTTCTCTTCTCTTCTCTTCTCTTCTCTTCTCTTCTCTTCTCTTCTCTTCTCTTCTCTATCACAGAATTGTCAGGACTGGAAGGGACCTCAAGGCTCATCCAGTTTCAAGCACCCTGCCACGGGCAGGGACACCTCACACTACAGTAGGTTGCTCATAGCCACATCCAGCCTGGCCTCAAAAGAGTGTGTCCACATTGTGACTTGAACATGAAAAGTAAACACAACTGGAGGGAGAAGTGAGCTTTGGCTCTTTGAAATTGCAGCTCCCTTAGTAAATGCAGGTCATTGTTTTCCCATTCCCCAGAGTCTCATCCCCAGCTCCAAAGGGAAAGCAGCTACACACCCACATCTTACAGCCAAAGCCAAGGAAAAGGATTAATCGCAGATAAAGATAGAACAGAATAGAACACAGAATTAACCAGCTTGGAAAAGACCTTTGAGATGTCAGCTGAGCACAGAGGAGGAAGCTATAGGAACCAGGAGCTCTGAAGACTCCCACCTTGACTGTCTTTATTTCCTAGCAGCTGTCTTTAATGAGTACCAACTGTTTGCTAGACACTTACTATGCAAACCAACCCTCATTAGCTGCACAGCTGCTCTTTCTTCCTGACCCTGCAGAAAACCAAAGCTAACACGCTCTGAGCCAGTCCCTCCCATCCCCAGGAAGGTCTCCACAGCCTCTTCCAAGGGTCAGTGACCGAACATCTCTGTGTTAAGGGGTGGAAATGGAATGGCAGTGGGACTGAGTCATAAAAGGTCAACTGGAAGCAGAGAGCAGAGGCTGAATTCAAGGCAAGCATAGCAAAGGAAAACCCTCACTGAACTCATAAGATGTTGTTTCTCCTCGTGGATCGACTCCATTAAGTTCTGGCTCCTCTCTATCCACCCATTTTTGTCATCCCTGCAGAACAGGTGATCACAGCTGGGCACCAGGCTCCACAAACACCAAGTTCACTCCCTGGCACGTCCCAATAATCCTATCTGGTGCCAGGAGCTCCTTTTGGTGCAGTGTCTTGCACCAGGCAGGAGGGAAGGGGAAGGAGGGACAATATCATGCTCAGCTGAGTCACATTCAGCTCTCACTGCTGCCAGTGATTCACACTTCCTGCCCTGCTCTGCTCACTCACCAGTTCCCACCCAGCACTGAGCACCCACTGTGCTCTTTTGGTGAAGGGAAAGGACAGTGTGAAACACACCTGTGGATGAGAGGAAAGCTTCACAAAGCCAAACACCCAAAGGCACACAGAGATACTATCAGCAATTTGCTAGAGACACGTCAGTAAAAGCAGGGCTCCTGCTGCTTTGACAGCAGAAATGTCCATCTAGCACTGCTGAAACCATGGCAAGCTTTCCCAGCTGCAATTATCAGCTGCTTCCCTTGAAAACCTACTCCTCCACATCACCTGTGGATCAGTTTCTTGCCAAAATCTACTGGAGCCTAGGAGAAGTATCTCTGTATGTTTGTCTTGCTTTAAACAAGAGGAACAGGAAAATCTTATACAAGAGTGACAGGGAACTACTGGAGAGAGTCCAGCAGAGGCTACAGAGGTGCTGAGGGGCCTGGAGCAGCTCTGTGAGGAGGAAAGGCTGAGAGCCTTGGGGCTCTTGAGTCTGGAGAAGAGCAGCCCCAGAGGGGATCTGGGCAATGCTCAGCAAGAGCTGAAGGGTGGGGGAGAAGAGGCTGGGGCCAGACTCTTCTTAGTGGTGCCCACTGACAGGGCAAAGGCCAAGAGGCACAAACTGGAAGCCAGGAGGTTCCCTCTAAACAGGAAGAGAAACTTGTTTGGTGTGAGGGTGCTGGAGCCCTGGAGCAGGCTGCCCAGAGAGGTTGTGGATTCCAACCTCCCCTGGGCATTGTGCTCCTGGGCAAGCTGCTGTGGGTGCCCTGCTTTGGCAGAGAGGGTTGAACTGGATGGTCCCCAAAGGTCCCTTCCAACCCCTGTCATGATGAGACTCCACAATTCTATTCCCCCTGAGAGCAGGATGTGTAATACTCCATATGGCTGACCATCTATTGTTAACCACCCCCCTGCCCTCCCCTTGCCTGGCACAGCCTCTGCATTCCAACCTGGGAAAGGCAGAGGCAGACCAAACCGCCCAAGCTAATGATGTCTGATGTCTTTATGATGGCAGTGTCCAAATCTATCCCCAGAGTTGCCTGCAGGGCCTGCTGGCATGCACATCCACTTTGTCACTCCACATGACCAAACTACTCCTCCATCCCCAGTGCTCACAGCAGGCAAAAATGCTAACTAGGGGTGGCTTCCCCCCTTGTTTTCATCTGCAGGCCAGGTCTGTAGTGCCTGACTCAGAGAACGCCTCCAGACAGGCTGCCTTGGAGCTCCCTCTAGCCCCCACTCCAGGAAAAAAACCTGGAAATTCTTAAAACCTTGAGACTTTCTAACTGGCAATAAGGTGCTTGCCCAGAGGATTTTACAGAGATTGGCTGGTCTGCATTGAGACTCTTGAACGTGTCCAGAGAAGGGCAACAAGGCTGGGGAGGGGTCTGGAGCACAGCCCTGGGAGGAGAGGCTGAGGGAGCTGGGGCTGCTTAGCCTGGAGAAGAGGAGGCTCAGGGGAGACCTTCTTGCTCTCTCCAACTCCCTGAAGGGAGGTTGTAGCCAGGTGGGGGTTGGTCTCTTCTCCCAGGCAAGCAGCATCAGAACAAGAGGACACAGTCTCAAGCTGTGCCAGGGGAGGTTTAGGCTGGATGTTAGGAGAAAGTTCTTCCCAGCAAGAGAGATTGGCCCTTGGGATGTGCTGCCCAGGGAGGTGGTGGAGTCACCATCCCTGGAGGTGTTCAAAACGGGATTGGATGTGGCACTTGGAGCCATGGTTTAGTTAGTCAGGAGGTGTTGGGTGAGAGGTTGGACTTGATGATCTCTGAGGTCTTTTCCAACCTTATTGATTCTATGATTCTGAGGACCTCCTGCTCTGTGTCAGTATGGGAGGAGAAAGAGGACACAGCGCTGCCCTTCACAGTGGTCAGCTTGGTAAATCAATGCTCTGCAACACCAGCATCCTCACCCTTCCAAACCATGACTCAGAAGGTGTCAGAGGGGACTCAGCCTCTTCAGGCAGTGTATTTCAAATGCTTGTGCTGAGCAGCCAAGTCCCCACCTCTTTGCTGCGACCTCCAGGAGTCACCTTCTACGCTGCTTCACTCTGCCCAGCAGCTCTGCCGTCCCCTGCTCCAGTCAGGAGCCCACTCAGCCAGCAGGTCTATACATAATTCACATTCATTATGCAACCTGAGCTGCTTCAAACTCAGGCAGTTCACATGCACTTACACAGCTGGTGGGATGGCTAAGGGACCATTTTAAAAGCTTGGTTTCAGCCATGCTGAAGAACTGCACCCTATGACATCTTACAGGGGATTCTTTCTCCCCTTGATGTTACACAACATTTTGCTCCAGCTACTTCCAGTGGTTTTTGAAGCCTGCTTTGGGAGATGACTGTCACAGCTGAGCTGGTTCTTTTTGCTCCATCTAGTGGTGCACAAAACTCCACAGCGTTCAACACAGGGTCCACACACACACATACACACACACACCCCACACCCCCCCCCTCTTGGAGATGCTTTAGTGACTTCCCACAGCCTGCTCCAGAGAGAAAATTACACAAGTGCAGACAATGGCAGCAAGGCAGTGGCTGCTCTGCAAAACTGAAGCTTCAGCCACCCAGCTTTGGCAAAGTCACCCAAAAGGATGTCATAGCTGAACACACCTGCAAGGGGAAACTCTGCACTGCAGGAGAAAGACAAACTAGCCTGATCCTGGTAAGTGAAATTCCCAAAGGGAATTCTCCCAAAGCAAGAGCTTTTCCCCAGTCCTTTGTGCTCCTCAGTGAAGACATTAGGTCTATAGAAATATGAAAGAAATCTCATTGCTGCTCCACCTTCCATAGTGGAATGGAGAGTATGACAGACTTCACAAAACCAGCATCTGGGCATCAGGAGAGAAAGGACACAGACTCACAATTACAGAATTGTTTCAGCTGGGAAAGACCTCTAAGAGACAGTGAGTCCAACAATCAACTCAACACAACCACTGCTGTTAGAACATGTCCCAAAGTGCCATTTCCACACATTTCTTGAACACTTCACGACCTCTTGGGCAGCCTATTCTATCCCTGACCACTATTGCAGCAAAGAAATGTTTCCTAATCTCCAACCTAACCCTCCCCTGGCACAATTTGAGGCCATTTCCTCTCCTATCACCTGAGACTAGGGAGAAGAGACCAACCCCCCACCTCACTGCAATCTCCTTTCAGGGAGTTGTAGAGAGCAATGAGGTCTCCCCTCAGACTCCTCTTCCCCAGGCTAAACAAGCCCAGCTCCCTCAGCTGATCCTCACCAGCCCTGTTCTCCAGACCTTTTGACACTGGTGCCTGTGGCTGCTTTATAATGAGGTCCAGGTCATCTACTTCCAAAACCTGGTTAAGTAAAAGAGTACCACAGAAGTGCCTGGATTGGAGTCCCATCACTTAGCCTGGAGAAGAGGAGGCTCAGGGGAGACCTTGCTGTCTACAACTACCTGAAGGGAGGTTGTAGCCAGGTGGGGCTTGGTCTCTTCTCCCAGGCACCCAGCACCAGAACAAGAGGACACAGTCTCAAGGTGCACCAGGGGAGGTTCAGGCTGGATGTGAGGAAGAAGTTCTTCACAGAGAGATTGGCCATTGGGATGTGCTGCCCAGGGAGGTGGTGGAGTCACCATCACTGGAGGTGTTTAGGAAGAGCCTGGATGAGGCACTTGCTGCCATGGTTTAGTTGATTAGACGGTGTTGGGTGGTAGGTTGGACTTGATGATCTCTGAGGTCTTTTCCAACCTGGTTAATTCCATTCTATTACCCTACCCCTGACAAGTCCTCAAGAACCCCAACTAGGCTCTAGTGCTTACCCCTGAGATTCACAGCAGGTTTTATTTAGCCAGCCATGATTTGTTTGAACTGGCAAATGTTTACTTCTGCCTCCCACTGCCATCAGAGAAGGTCAGCCTCTCTGCTCCACGAAGAGTAAATGCCAGGATGTGACGACAGGACGGGTACCCACTCCAGTTCCTTCAGCTGCCAGCAACTTCTAATGACACTATTTTCCTTTCATTGGCAAAGCACTGGATAGAAAACAACCCCTGAGAGTGTCCTGTTAGGGCTAATAACACTGATCAGTTCCTGACTTAATTTTCTCCCGAGACACATCATTAACTACAACCATTGAGGGTAATCAGCTGCTGTCTATCCAAGGCAAGAGGCCTGGCACCTAGAGCTGGTGGCTTTCATTTTCATGCTCACACAGTCGACTGTCTTTGTTCCCCTCCACACAAGCACAGAAAAGAGACTTATTGAAAGATTGGACAAACCCTACCCTGTGGAAGGGAATAATTACAGTGCTTCAGTGCAGCAGACTGAGCAGAGAGAGTTAATTACTGTTTACACTGGGGAGGGAGATAAGCAAGTCAAAATATCAGAAATCCCTACTGGTTCTGTCTTTGGGAAGCAACTCTGAGAAACTCTTCATCAGAGCAGCGAAAGGCCAAAAACTGTGAGCAGCACCTCCAACCCTTCCACGTTTTACCCTGCCCAGCAAACCTCTGAGCACTTCATAGTATCATAGTATCAGTCAGGGTTGGAAGGCACCACAAGGATCATCTAGCTCCAACCCCCCTGCCTATCACAGACTGCAGGAACCTACTGCACCATTTTTCTCATACATAATTTAGAATCAATGCAAATTTCTTCCCATTTTACAACAGGAATAAGAGCAATGCCCAGAGACTGAGAAGCAGGAGGCTAAGGAACATTGAATACCAAACAGAAGCAGCAGCCACGTAAGTGTTTCCAGTCTGCTGTCAGAACAAGGGTCATAGACAAACTTGCAAAGTCATGAAGGCAGATGAGCCTTCTGCAAGCAGAGTCTTCCTCAGGCCTAGGATGCTTCACAAGCACAAGAAAGCTTTTAACAGGACAGACAGAAACAGCAGGCCAAACCTAACTGAAAAGCAAATAAGCTGCATTCTGGTTTTCATATGGATTTCTTCAGGGCTACAAGAAACCACATTATACAGGATGAGTCTCATCCCTTCTTGATTCTGGTGACTGTCACAGTCCCCAGAATAAGAGGGGTTGGAAGGGATCTTGGGAGATCATCCAGGTGGTTTAGGCCCTTCTCAGAGGCACAGAATTGCCTGGATTGGCAAAGACCTTTAGCCTGACACTGACGGGTCCTTGACTAAACAATAACTCTAAGCACTACATCTACAGACTCTTCAACACCTCCAGGGATGGACACTCCACCACCTCCCTGGGCAGCCTGGTCCAATGCCTGAGAACCCTTTCAGTGAAGAAATTCTTCAACCTCAACTTCCCCTGGTGCAACAGGAGGCTATTTCCCCTTGTCCTATCACTTGTGAACCTGGTTGATCTTGGTTTACCTGCCAAGGGAAAATGAACTGGGAAATTGATCTTCATAACAGGGAAAGCTTTTCACAGAATCACAGAGTGGTAGGGGCTGGAAGGGACCTCTGGAGGTCATCCAGTCCAACCCTCCTGCCAGAGCAGGATCACCTAAAGCAGATCACACTGGAATGCATCCAGATGATCCTTGAAAGTCTCCACCACCTCTCTTGGCAGCCTGCTCCAGTGCTCTCCTAATCTCAAAGTTCCTCCTCATGTTTAGATGGAACTTACTATGCTCAAGTTTATGGCCATTACCTCTTGTCCTGTCACTGGGGACCACTGAGAGGAGTCTGGCCCCATCTTCCTGACACCCACCCCTTAGATATTTGTAAGCATTAATAAGATCCTACCTCAGCTTCCTCTTCTCCAGGCTAAACAGCCCCAGCTCTCTCAGCCTTTCCTCACATGAGAGATGTTCCCTGTCCCCTCAGCTTCTCAGTGGCTCTGTTCTTTCATCCCATCCTGAAAGCCACATATAACTACAACCAAACAGCAGCTTTTCACCCCACACCCAACCACCTCGGCCTTTATGTGAGCTCCAGACAGTTTGGAGCAGGATTTAAACTTGTGATAGCAACAACAGGCTTAGGAGTCTCTGCTTTTCCCCCACAAGGGCTTTTTTCTTTCTTGCTGTCTGCAGGTTAGTACATGCCCCCTCACAGAACTTCTGTCTCCTGATAGCTCTGCTGGGGATGTTCCAATTTGGAAGATCCAACCTGCAGAAACTCTCCCATTGTTTTAGAGCCACAAGAAGTGCTTGAAAAGATGGAATCAACAAAGTGCCTTTTGGACTATCCTTAGCTACCCATGGACATGGTCATGTTCAGCTGGTTGAAGTGAGAGGGCCAGGCCCTTACACCTCCATTCCTTGGGTGACCATCTTGACACAGCTTAGAGAGAAGTATATTCTGCAGTTAGTTGACAGAAGTAGATGAGTAATGATCTCATACTTTGGCTAATGCTTAGAATAGAATCATAGAATTGTCAGGGTTGGAAGGGACCTCAAGGATCAGCCAGCTCCAACCCCCCCTGCCACGGGCAGGGACACCTCACACTACAGCAGGTTGCTCACAGCCACATCCAGCCTGGCTGCAAAAACCTCCAGGCAGGAGGCTTCCACCACCTCCCTGGGCAACCTGTGCCAGTCTCTCACCACCCTCATGGGGAACAACTTCTTCCTAACATCCAATCTCAATCTCCCCATTTCTAGTTTTGCTCCATCCCCCCCAGTCCTATCACTCCCTGACACCCCAAAAAGTCCCTCCCCAGCTTTCTTGGAGCCTCCTTCAGAACCTGGAAGGCCACAAGAAGGTCTCCTGGGAGCCTTCTCTTATCCAGACTGAACAGCCCCGACAGCTTAATACAAGACTTTCACCAACACAGGCAAGCAGACAGAGCTCAAAGCAGCCAGCAATACAAAGACTCCCAGCTAGAGCAATCTGCTGTGACACCAGGAACGTGCTGCTCCTCAGAAGAACCAAACAGCAAAGAAAGCTTCACCTCTACACAGTGCCTTTCATAATATCTCCTGTTGGTGATTGTCCAAGCTCAGAACAAACTTCAAGGACTGAGAGCAGTAAAGCCAGCTTCACAGAGGCTCTAAGAAAGAGCTCCCTTCCCACCCCTTGTCCTTGATGCGCGGGGAAGAAGAAATCCCATCGGTGTGTGCCCTCCACAGCACGGACATACAGTAACAAAAGGGACAGTACACTCAGAGGCTTATGGTACTGTTTATTTCAGTTCCAAATCAACTGTGCACTTGATGTGTTTGGTTACAGTTTGGTTGTGTTTTCAACAGAGGGCAGGAGGAAGAGAGCTGTAGAAAAGCAAGGAGAGGAGATGACCAAGCATCGCTGTGCCATCCTGAGCAACTCAGCCTCGACCCGCACCAGACTCCCAGGGCATCCATGCAAGTGCCAGTCCCATACACACCAGTAAGAGGAGAGGAGAGATGGACTATACAGATGTGGCACTGCCTGCACACTTAGCGACCCCGAGCTCCGCTGTTATCTTGAGGATGGACTACTAGACCCCGAAGGCGGACAGCAGAACTGGTGCAGAACATTATCTTCCCTGCCAAGGAAGAGGGGGGGCAAGAAAGAAAAGAGACAGAAGGGACAGAATCACAGGGAAGAGCATTAGGAAAATGATGCTTGAGATTTGTATATTCTTGTTTGTTTGTTTTGCTTTTAAATCCACAGACAGAGCAACTCGTGTGTAGGTACCATCTGCTTAACCCGTACAGTCTCTGAGACAGCAACCAGCAGCAACCAAATGGGCCCAGGTCAGCACTTAAGAGTTAAGCTCTGGGGCAAAAGCCCTTTTGAAAGGGCAATTTCCGCTTTCCCCACAGGAAAAGCCGCGTTAAGCAGTCACACAAATCCCCAGCCTACTGTGTTTTTAACGTGCTTAAAAGAAACTTCCCCCCAGGTAATGTCACCGCCCACGTTCCCCTGACGATGCAGAAGAGCTGCACTCCCCCTCTGCTGGTGATTGGCATACAGAAACACTCATGAGCAGCAGACTTGCGGCTTTTGGCTCCTCCCCCTCCCGCCTCCTTTTACAGCACACAGAAGAACTCGGTTTCCATGCAGAGTTGCCAGCATCATGAATGGTGCTTACGAACCAGAAGGCAGAAAGCAGCGGTTTGGAATACCTACATCTGTAATGCTAGAATGTGCTTTATGGCAGGTGGAGGAAGGGGTGCTGGCTTGGCAGGAAGCTCGCACGAGGTCACTTCGTTACCAGTAACACAACCACGAGTGGGCACTTCCTTTAAACCAAATAAGAAGCTAGAGGAGGAGGATGGAAAGGAACAACACAATGAAAGAAGAAGAAGAAGTAGAAGAAAAAAAAAAATCCCCAAGAAAACCCCCAGACAAATAGTAAATCCCACACCACTCTGCCAGCTCCTGCTTGCTATCCAACGGCTTGCTGGGCAGGAACACAGCTCCCCGGTTCTGCCTGGCTGCATCACCGAGGCAGCAAGTGGAAAATTACAAGTCTTACTATCACTATGCCAGCTTTCCTTTGCCATAGGGCTCCAACACAGATGCCTTATGTAACCATCTGAGCCTCACACTGCCTTGGCACAGAGGACATGATCTGGTCAGGGCCTGGGCTGGGTTTGCTCTGTTCAGCCGCACGTTGCGTCTGGCTGGGCAGAGCTACGCTGCTTTCACTCTCGGCTAGCTTTTACATCTCTCAGTCTGATAAAGAGAGGTGACAGTGCTTAGATGTGCTAAGCTATACAGCCAGGCAGTTGCTGTTCAGTTAGAAATAATATCATGTTTCAAACAGATTTTGGTAGAAATAGAAAGGTTGATGTCCCTTCCTTGGAGATATTCAAGGTGGGGCTCGACAAATCCCTGGGCAACCTGATCTGTCCCTGCTGACTGTGGGGAGGTCAGACTGGGTGATCTTTGGAGGTCCCTTCCAGCCAAGACCATTCTATAAAACATTAATAAATAGTTGTATCAATAGTGCAAAGGATTCTGAGTACAGCTTCTGCTGTTATAGCTTCACTTGTGCCTCACCACTGACAGGCCCAAGGAGTTTGCTGCAGGGGGATGTCCTTATTGAGGCTTGTATGAAGGACATGGGAAATATGTTCTATGTGTCTAAGCCTGGGACATAGTACAGAGCTCATCAGTGGCAAAAGCCAAACAGAGAGTTGTAAAGAATCCTATTTAGCTCTAAATTGGTGGGTTTGACTTTCAGGAATCTAAGCACAAAGCTCCCAGTTTTCCCTGACTTGCCATGCAAGAATTCCCCCTGGGCTCTTGGGGAAACCACTTCTGAGAAACCAAACCACTCTACTGTACCATCTTGAAGCATCTCTCAGCTAGCCATCAGGGCATGCTAAGCTTCTGTGTTAACCAGTTACGGTCACAAAACAGCTGCAATGCCTACCAGTGCCTCAGGCAAAAGAAACCAAACTACCACAATCAACCCTTCTACCATGAGCCATGTAGTGGTCTGTTGCATGGAAGCCAACATTACCTGTGAAACAAAGATTCCACAATAAGACTTCACAGAAGTACAGTAATGTTACCTCCCAGAGGTTGCTGATTAAACCTTAAGCAGGTAGAGACTGCAAGTAAATGATGGGATTTCTCTGGCACTACAACTTCCTTTGCATTAGCATTTTGTTTTCACAGGGATCGCTGGGGAAAAGAAAAAGAAAACAAAACAAAAAGGAAAGAAAAATCTCTAGCTTCAGACTTTTGAGAATGGTCTTCTGAGCATGATAAGGGCATCTGATTTAACCTTAGGAGGATGGAAGGTGAAGTGGAGGGAGCAAGGAATGAGTGAGGGCTAACACTTCATGCACATCAGAACAAGGAAATCACGGTGAGGAATGAACACAGCGGATGGAAGGATGCTTAGCTGTGAGCGGTGAGCAAGCCTGCCCACAGCTGCAGCTGCATGCCCCAGCCTATTCCATAGCTATGCCATAACTCAGGTAGGAATAAGGCTTTGTATTCCCAAGCAAGGCATCTTCCTGATGGATCCCTTTCTCCCCTAACGCTCCTCACTCCGAAGCCTGAAGCACTGACAGCTACAGCAGTGCTGGGGAATAAAACCACCCAAACCAACCAAGCCAACTCCCTAATTTCTGCAGAGTGGGAAGCCTTCTCCAAAGCTGGGCTGGTGAACCCTCCTCAGACTGCCAGTGAAACCTGCACGTTCAGGTGTGGTGCAGACAGCTTGAAGGCTGATGTGATAGACTCCATGTGGACAGCTGTCAGGTGCACAACAGTGGGTGCGTGTTGTCACTGTAAGGGATCTAGCACCTGAATGGAGAGGCTGAGGTACTGACTTGAGGCTTGCTGAGATGATGTGCTCATGAAATGCTGGGAACAGGCTGTTCTTCAAAGAAGAAACAGATGATTATCTACCTCCTCTGGCCCATCTCTGAGCTTGGCTTTGCTCATATGCAAAGCCACTGAGATAATGCAGGCCACAGCAAGTGTGAGGCTCAGCAACTCAGGTGAAAGACTACATGGAGTCAGGACCATTTGGAAGCCTCTCCATCCCCACCACCTCCTTTACTCTGCCCTTCACACCAGAGATAAAAATCTGCATTCAAGTGACCAACAACAAATGCAGAGCATCTCATGGTGCTTCAAAGGAGAGTATGCTGGTTTTGAAGGCTCTGCTTTGGGAGGCAGGGAGGGAAAGGCAGTCAAAGAGTCACAGACTGGTAGGGCTGGAAGGGAGTGCTGGGCAGTCCACCCCCCTGCCAAAGCAGGGCACCCACAGCAGCTTGGACACAATCACAATGGCCAGGAGGGTTTGGAATCTCTACAGAAGACAACTCCAGCACTTCTCTGTGCAGCACAGGAGAAAGGATCCTCCTCATGTTCTCCTCTTTATTATTATTATTATTATTATTATTATTATTATTATTATTATTATTATTATTATTATTATTATTATGTTATTAACATTGTTATTATTATTAATGTTGTTGTTATAATTATTAATGTTATTATTACTGTTATTATTATCATCATCATTATTATCAGCAGCAGCAGTGTGCCCAGGTAGCCAAGAATGCCAATGGCATCCTGGCCTGCATCAGGAAGAGTGTGGCCAGCAGGAGCAGGGAAGTCATTGTGCCCTGTGCTCAGCACTGCTTAGGCCACACCTTGAGTCCTGTGTCCAGTTCTGGGCCCCTCAGTTTAAGAAGGACATTGAGACACTTGAAGGTGTCCAGAGAAGGGCAACAAAGCTGGGGAGGGGTCTGGAGCACAGCCCTGTGAGGAGAGGCTGAGGGAGCTGGGGTTGCTTAGCCTGGAGAAGAGGAAGCTCAGGGGAGACCTTCTTGCTGTCTCCAACTTCCTGAAGGGAGGTTGTAGCCAGGTGGGGGTTGGTCTCTTCTCCCAGGCAACCAGCACCAGAATAAGAGGACACAGTCTCAAGCTGTGCCAGGGGAGGTTTAGGCTGGAGGTTAGGAAGAGGTTCTTCCCAGCAAGAGAGACTGGCTATTGGGATGCGCTGCCTGGGGAAGTGGTGGAGTCACCATCCCTGGAGGTGTTAAAGAGGGGATTGGATGTGGCACTTGGAGCCATGGTTTAGCTAGTCATGAGGTGTTGGGTGAGAGGTTGGACTTGATGATCTCTGAGATCTTTTCCAACCTTGTTGCCTCTATGACTCTATGATTCTATGATCATTATTATTATCATTATTTTCCCTCTTAATGTCCAAACCAAAATAAACCAAAAAGGAAGACCACAGGAGGCATCTGGGCTAAGTGGAACAGTGTCAACCTGGAGGTACACTCCACCCTTAGGCTTCCCAAGGCTTTTCTCACAACAGGACAATGTGTTTCATTTCTGCCTGTTTTGAGCACTGTAAAATGAGCAAGCAGGGGATTACTGCAAGAGCAGCAGTTATTAAAAATGCATTATTCCCCTATTAACAATTCAAAACAGATGCCAGAGCTTGTCTCAACTAGGAATAAAGCTGCTGGAGTGAATAAAAACCCATCCAGCAAATCAGAGATGCTCCAGATTTCACCCTAGTGCAGCCATTAATTGCTTCTTTCAGAGCAAATTGAATTTTTAATTCTGGGCTGCAAAATTAATCCCTCTGTGTACCTTCTAAATAAAGCCTCGAGACTGCAGGCAGGCTGGAGCATCCATTCTGGGGAGCTGGCTTTCTAATGGCTCCTATTTATAAATCAACAAATGGGAAGACTAAAAAAGCTGAGTTTAATACTATTAATGCATCTGGCAATTTCAAAGCCCAACTGGTTAGTGCTCTAGCTGCTGATTTTCATTCACACAGAAGCAGGAAGGTTGGAAAAGCCCTCAGAGAGCAAGTCCAGCCTTCTGCCCAACACCTCCATGAGCACTAGACCATGTCCCCAGGGGCCATGCCCACAGAGGTTCTTGAACACCTCCAGGGATGGTGACTCCACCACCTCTCTGGGCAGCCTGTCCCAATCCCTGACCACTCTTGTAGCAAAGAATATTTTCTAATCTACAAACTAACCCTCCCCTGGCACAATTTCAGGCCATTTCCCCTTGTCCTGTTGTTAGTTACTTGGGAGAAGAGGCCAATACTGGCTTCACTCCAGCCACCTTTCAGGGAGTTGTAGAGAGCAATGAGGTCTCCCCTCAGCCTCCTCTTCTGCAGACTAACCAACCCCAGCTCCCTCAGCTGCTCCTCACCAGCCCTGTTCTCCAGACCCTGCCCCAGCTTTATCATCTTTCTCTGAACCCTCTCCAGGCCCTCAATATCCTTCTTAGAGTGAGGGGCTCTAAACTGAACCCTGTACTCAAGGTGTGGCCTCCCCAGTGCAGAGCCCAAGGGCACCATCCCTTCCTTACTCAACAGCAAGAGGATTCCCACAGCCAGTCCAGACACAAACCCAGGAGGATAACTTGAACTTGAGCAGGATATTACAGTGATGTCAAGCTGCAACACCTTGGACACACAGCAGCTGCAGAAATTTAACTCATGGGGAAACCAAACCAGGTCCTGACATGAGGAATTTGTGTGTGTCCACCACATTTGTGTGTGCCACTGCCTGGGACAGCACTGACATCACTGCAGTGCTTGAGACTGTTCTACAGCACTAACTCGCAGCTCTTTTCTCCTTGCCAAGATCAGAGTGCTTCAGGGCCATAGGAAGGAACTTCTGGAGCTATCCTTAGTCCAGTTCCCTGCTTGGAGCATGGCTGCCATCAAGTTGCTCAGGGCAATGTCCAGTTGAAGTGGTATTGCTGAAGACAGACATACCACCTCCTCTGATGGCTTCTGCTCCAGTGTCTAACCATGCTGATGGTGAAATTCCCCTCTCCCGACCTGGTATCTAATTGGAGTTTTCCTGACTGGTTTTGTTGCCTCTTCTCCTGTCCTGTCCTCGAAGAGGCTGGCTGCATGTTATGAATATACTGGTTGCTTTGCTTGCTTTTATTGCTCTTTATTGCCTGTTAATGGTCTTTTATTGCCAATAAAATTGTGACCAGAATCTTTGACCTGGAGTCATCTGTTGAGGAGCTGAAGATACCAGCTCTGAGACTTGACTCCTCCAGGCTGACCAACCCCATTCTCTCAGCCTCTCCTCACTTGTCAGGTGCTCTGACCCTTGGATGCCTTGGTGGCCCCTTGCTGGACCTGCCCCAGCATCCTGATTCCTTTTGAAAAGCCAGACACTCCAGAGAAGGTTTCATAAGTGGTGACAGAAGGGAGGTTACTCCCAGGTAAAGTGTGTTGGGCTGAGGGAAGGAGGTAAGAGGAGAACAAGGCCATATCTAATCCCTGAACTCCCTTACCTAATCACCCATAAGGGAAAAGGAGGTCAGCACAGACAATGTGCTGCAGGTGGAGCTAGGCAGGTTAGCCTGGTTAAGAGGTGAGTGAGATGGAGAGCAGGTTCAATGTCTTAGCAGGCAGGCAGTGACCAAGCCACTGATTGCTCAGCTACTGTTAGGGCAATATGAGCAACACTGCCACGTGCTGGATCGTTGGAAGCTCCTCCATCTCCACCCATTCTAGCTGAGTTATGGCAATGTATGCACGCACAGTTGGAGAGGGAGACCTAAGCTTCCTTGAGGGCAAACCAATAATGAGGAGACCTTCACACACCCCAAGCCTCACACAAAAGCTGAAGGTCTTACAGCATGTGCCTGGGCATCACCCACACCTCCATCTTACTTTATGCAATAGCTCTTCTACAAGCTGTACATAATTAACAGATCCAGCCACCTTTGGGGTCTTTATTTGTTTACTGCACAAAGACAGAAAACAAACAAACAAACCCCCTCCAAAAAGCAGAGCAAGTTAGGAGATTTTTAAGCAGCAAGTGATGCTACTCTGAGTTTTCATTCCAGAAGAAGCACTACCAAAGTAGTAACCTATGTGGAGTAAGATATTGAAATAGTCAAGAAAGAAGCATAGCCAGCAGGGCCAGGGAGGTGATTCTCCCTCTCTGCTCTGCTCTGCTCAGACCCCACCTGGAGCACTGTGTCCAATTCTGGAGCCTCTGTTCCAGGAAGGATCTGGAGGTGCTGGAAGGTGTCCAGAGAAGGACCACAAGGATGAGCAGAGGGCTGGAGCTGCTCTGCTGTGAGGACAGACTGAGGGAGTTGGGGTTGTGCAGTCTGGAGAAGAGAAGGCTCCCGGGAGACCTTCTTGTGGCCTTCCAGGATCTGAAGGGGGCTACAAGAAAGCTGGGGAGGGACTTTTGAGGATGTCAGGGAGGGATAGGACTGGGGGGGATGGAGCAAAACTAGAAATGGGGAGATTCAGTCTGGATATTAGGAAGAAGTTCTTCCCCACGAGGGTGGTGAGAGACTGGCACAGGTTGCCCAGGGAGGTGGTGGAAGCCTCCTGCCTGGAGGTTTTTGCAGCCAGGATGGCTGTGGCTGTGAGCAACCTGCTGTAGTGTGAGGTGTCCCTGGCCATGGCAGGGGGTTTGGAACAGGATGATCCTTGAGGTCCCTTCCAACCCTGACAATTCTCTGATTCTAAGTGGCCTTCTATAGGAAGATCTCTTAAGAGGTCCTTTAAACTCAAGCACTCTAAACTAAGGACAAAGGGAAAACAAAAGCCTCATTAAAAAGCAAGCAGGGAACTCAGCAGTGCTCAAGCCTTGCTCCTCACTGAAGGAATACTAAGTTGTCTCACAACCCAACTATGGATTTCATACCATCAAATAAAACAAAGAGCTGGGGTGGGAGGGAATAAACCCAACACACAAATGGATGCTGCCACATGAACTGACAGGATGGCTCCAAGCATGCAAGGTTAGAGACAACTGAGAAGTGAAAGATTCAAATCAGAAACATGTTTAGGCATTTACAGATTTAGGATCCATGGCTTGGTTTTTGTCTTTCCTTATGAGCAGTGCAAAGTCATTGGATTTTTCAGCACCAGACTTCCAATATTGCAATCTTAGTGTTATTCATGAGCTGGCAATTGTCACTACTGCAACCACTAAGAGGGGAAGTGAAAGCTGAAGGTAATTTTGCCCATGGCATGCACAATTTCTGGAGAGTTTTCCCATTTCCAGTTCCTGTGATCAGCTGGCTTCTAGGAGGTGGCTGCTACACTCTGGCCCTGGCAATGAGTGGCACTGAGATGTGTAATCCCTGCTCTCCACATTGGATCTAAGGGAGCGTGGGCAACCCAGAGTAGAGCCACCTATGGGAAATGCAGCATTGCTGGCTGGGAAATGCCTGCTTTGGATCTACTCAGGGCAGACTCAGCTTCCCACCAAGGGTCTGCATCCCTTCATTCCATCCAAATCCAAAGGTGCTGCTGAGCCTTTTGCAGGGCCATGCCTTTAACCCTCAGAGTGCCACAACAGATGGCTCGTGTCACACAAAATATCCAGGGCTTAACAAAAGAGATGCTCAGAGCAACACCAATCTCCTGTGTAAACTATACCAACACTTCCATATGTGAGAACTAAACCTGCAACTAGCTTCCTTCTACCTTTGGAAGAGTCTGAGGGATGTGCCTCTTAAAGCACATGACAATTTAAGGGTGCCTAAGAGGTCAGAGCTGTTCTGAGATGCTAAATGTGTCTGATATGGTTTTCTTCCTTCCAGCCTTAAGCTGCTGTTCCTTCTCTCATATTGGATTGCACCATCAGGTCTCTCTTCAAAGATAAAACGTGGGTGGACCATCTCTACTCTTACCTGTACTCTGAGTGTGTGGCAGGGACAGCTAGCTGGGTATGGTACAATGGAGCTGGACAGCAAAACTGGTGCAGAGTATTTAAAGACCTACGACACAAGGAGAAACACAAAGTCAAACACCCAGTGTTTAGAAGGGGGCCTTTTAGGGGGGGACAGGAGAAAAAAGGGCAAGTGCTGGTAGGTAGAGCTGAAGCTCACAAGTTGGAATGGCATTTGCCATGCAGCTGTCAGTTCAGAATCCCAGGAAGTAACAAGGGGAACCATCCCCTGGCTGAAATGCACACCTCAAGAATGGCAGTGATCGAGTGTGGCGATGAAGGATCGGAGATTAAGTCAAAATGCCAATTTAAGGCTTTGCCTTGCCCTGAGGACCAGAGGCAAAAGCCCAAGGCTGAGGGTTGAGGTCCCTATGGAAATGAAGCTTCAGGCTTGCATGTTACTCTGCACCAGTCAAGCTGTTGGGTTGCTAATGGAATTGCAAACACAGAGCTTAGACATGAGGAGGAACAATGCGATGAGCATGGACATCATCTTCAAGCCCAGCAATTATAGACACATTGCAACATGCCAGCTGGAAATTGGAAGGAACCCAAGTTTCACCCAAGTTGTTTCACCCAAGTTGTTTCACCCAAGCTGTTTCACCCAAGCTGTTTCACCCAGGTTTCCAGTGATACCCTGAAGTGTGCAATACCATTGTAACTGCTGCCATTTGTTTGGAAGCAGGGGAAGAAAAGCCAGCCCAAAGAAGCTTTACGACACACAAAGCTGTTCTGCACCCCAGGCCATTCCATTCAGATTGTTCCATCAAAAAGCCCAAGGAAAGCTGTCAAACAAGACAAGGGTCCCACATCCAAAGGAAAGCTTAGGAAGCCTGTAGGCCACACATGGGACACTTGGCAGCATGTTGGGTGACTGTGCCTGGAAACACCAAGCAAGGTTTAGCAGCAGAAGTCCTCCATGACAAAACCACCTGATCAAGTTTCTGAAGACACAGCATTCTTCCAGGAAATCACAAAAGAATTACTGGGGATTTGATAGACTGAGAGTATGGTTTGGGCTGGAAAGGACTTTGAAGACCATCTAGTTCAACCCTCCTGCCACAGGCAGGGACACCTTCCACCACACCAGATTGCTCGAGGCTCCATTCAAGCTGACCTCCAGGAGAGGGGCCATACACAACCTCCCTGGGCAACCTGTTCCAGTGTCTCACCACCCTCACTGACAAGAGTTTCTTCCTGATCTCCAGTCTCAGTCTCCCCTCTCCCAGCTCAGAACCATTGTCCCTCATCCTGTCACACCCAGCTGTCCCTCCCCAGCTCTCCTGTAGGCCCCCTCAGGTAGTGGAAGACTGCTCTAAGGTCTCCCTGAAGCATTCTCTTCTCCAGGCTGAGCAGGCCCTAATCTCTTTGCCTCTCCCCCATGGGAGGTTCTCCAGCCCTCTGATAATTTTTGTGACCTTCTCTGGACCTGCTCCAACAGTCTGAAAGTCTTCTTGTACTAGAGGCACCAGAACTGTCCAGCTCTAGAACCCTTAGAGCATGCACATAGGGAGGAAAGAGCCATTCAATGCGAATCCTCCTGGAACTTGCAGCATCCAAACTGAGCATGAACAGAGAATGTGTCCATGTATCCACATGCACCCTTTCCCCCCTCCTCATCTTATGCTTGGCATGTTGACAAAAGCTTCAGGAGATTGATTTGAGTTCTTCTGCATCCCCTGAGGCTTAAAGTGAATCCTGTGAGGTCACTTTCTTACAAGATTAAGCAGGGTGGTTAAGCAAAAATAAAGCCAGGCTTTGCTCAGAAAGGAGTCAGTTACTAATCCTTTGGAGGCAAAAAAACCCAACAAGGTCAGCCTGTTCCCACTCCTGCTGCCAACAGTGTGTCAGCAACTGCACTGCCAAGATGAGCTGGATTTCCTGGTTAAAGATAGCAACTCATGGTAACTCCTGTAAAGGACTTGAGCTGTTGGAAATAGAAGTGCAAGACAATTCAGTCAGGAGGCAGATTGCCATTGTGGGACATACCCTGATAAAGCCTCACAGCACACTGATAGGAACTGAGGGGCAGCTTGAAACCACTTGGAGAGATGGACAATCACAGAATCACAGAATCAGCCAGGTTGGAAAAGACCTCAGAGATCATCAAGTCCAACTTAATACCTAATACTCAACACCTTCTGACAACTAAACCATGGCTCCAAGTGCCACATCCAATCCCCTCGTGAACACCTCCAGTGATGGTGACTCCACCACCTCCCTGGGCAGCACATCCCAATAGACAATATCTCTTGCTGGGAAGAACTTTCTCCTCACCTCCAGCCTAAACTTCCCCTGGCACAGCTTGAGACTGTGTCCTCTTGTTCTGGTGCTGGGTGCCTGGGAGAAGAGACCAACCCCCACCTGGCTACAACATTCTTTCAGGCAGTTGTAGAGAGCAAGAAGGTCTCCCCTGAGCCTCCTCTTCTCCAGGCTAAGCAACCCCAGCTCCTCAGCCTCTCCTCACAGGGCTGTGCTCCAGACCTCTCACCAGCTTCTGGACACGTTCAAGAGCCTCAATGTCCTTAAATTGAGGAGCCCAGAACTGGACACAGGACTCAAGGTGTGGACTAAGCAGTGCTGAGCACAGGGCACAATGACTTCCCTGCTCCTGCTGGCCACACTCTTCCTGATGCAGGCCAGGATGCCGTTGGCCTTCTTGGCCACCTGGGCACACTGCTGGCTCATGTTCAGCTGCTGTTAACCAGTACCCCCAGGTCCCTTTCTGCCTGGCTGCTCTCCAATGCTACTGCAAACACTGAGGGACCATGCTAAAAGCATCTAGGACAGGCACAAGCTGTGTCATCTGACAAGAGAAACTCACCATATTGACCCCAGCTGCTCCAGACAGTTGACAGCAGCAGGGCAGTAACTCATACAGGGCTTTGCACCAAAGCCATTGGGTGGGGGACAAGATTGCTCCTTCCTGCTTTGTGCACATCTGAGTGTTTCCAGTAGAAGCAAAAGGAGGGAATTGGTATGAGGCTATCCCAGAGTCCTCTCCCACCATGCTTTTCCTTTTTTTCCCCATACAAATCTCTCTGTTCTCATCAGTAGTATTTCTTCCTTCAGAGAATAAGCCAGCAAAGCTATGAACAACTCTCTCTGGCCTCAGTTTTGCTCAATAAAGCATTTTGAACACAGCCACTCAGCCAACTGAACACAGCCTCAGCTTTGCTCAATAAACCATTCTGAACACAGCCACTCCAACAGGCATCCATGAGGCTCCAGAATTCTGAAGCCATGACTCCATCCTACTCTGACTTTCCTAGGTTCCAGAAAATCTACCCAAGAAAGGAGAAAGCTCTCCCTATGACCTCAGCTGCTCAGCTGTGCTTGAGGTTAATACTCACCTATCACACAAGACCGGTTAGGAGCTCAGCAGCTTTGAGTTTCATTTCAAAGGTGCAGTAGAAATGCAAGAGTCCAGCCACCTTGATAGCAAATAAGAAGTGCCAGAGGTGTATCAGGCAGCACAGGTACTCTGTGTGTCACAGCAGCAGGTATGGAGCAGATAAAACATGACAACATTCAACTGCAGGCTTGCAATTAAGTTCCTCTATCTCCTTGCTGTGTCCCAACAAGAACAGCTCAGATGGCCAAAGAGTGCAGTTCATAGAGTGACAGAACCATTTTTGATTGGAAAAGACCTCCAAGCTCCAGCCCAGCCATCATCTAACTCTACAACACGGAAGGTTAGACTTCAGCCATTCCTCAGGCATTCAAGGACAGGCTCTTTGCCCAAGCAACTGCAACGCAAACACGAGGTCTGGACTCTGCTCTGAATTTTAAAACTCAAAGATATCTTGACTCAGAGTTTTGGTTCCTCCAGATCCCACTGGCTGATGCCCAGGTAGCCTGATAAATGATGAGGCTCAGCCTTTAGAGCTCTACCACAGCATACTAATTTTACCCAGAGCAAATCCACCTTCTGCTGGCAGAATCTAAGGTCCCTATGTGGCATTTTGTGCCTTCAGTCACCTGCTAAAATGGTAATTCCACTCATTTACTCCCCTGGAACATGCCAGAAGTTCAAGTGTCTTCTTTGTGTGTCTGTTTTCTTTGAACTGTATGGCTGGAAGTTTCAGTCAGCCTCCAGCACAACTTTGCACTCAAAATAGGATTGATTTGCCAACCACCTAAAGACAGCAGAAGAAATGCATTTAAATAATTTGGAGGAGAAGTATTCCTTCCCCTGGTCACAGTACCACAGACACTTGGCCCTGTTGAGTTCAGCTTCTGCCTCTCTAATCTGTGGCCTTCACAAAATGGTTGAAGATTATAGATGGAGCACAGCTACTGCAGCACTGAGCCAGGGCAAATGACTACATTGCTGAGTGCTTCTCAGGTAACCTCAGCACCTGAACCATCACCACAGCATCCTGGTGAGACAGAAGCTGGGAAAATTCCCACTTCCAGGCCAAGGTTCCTCTCCCTCTCCCCATGTACTCACAGGCAGGTAACTACTTGCCAAATGAAAGCTCTTTGGAGAAGGCACTAGTCAAACAGTAAAACCAGAATCAGATCTAACCCAGCACCTTGAAATCACATCTCCCCCAGGACACCAATGCCATGAGCTATGAATTGGGTAGGAGACCCCAAAGGAGGTTGAACTGTTCCTCTCACTTCTGTATGAACTCCAGCCATTCAACACTTTCACATCCACCAGAGAGCAGAAATGACCATTCATTTGACTCTTTCAGTGCTGGAGTCTGGCTGAGGTGTATAGATAAAAAGATAAAACAGATTCCTGATCACCACAGAGAGCTACACCTGTTTGCTTTTGGGGGTTTTGTTTTGTTTGTTCATTTCCTTTTACAGTCACCAGCAAGCCTCCCAAACTCAGCAGACCATCTTCTCAGTATTGGCTTTGAACCAGTGTGGCAGAACAGAATCCCAGGCTGGTGAGCTGGAGTTACTTTTGCTTAACAGAAGACCCTCTTATTGTTCTCTAAACATCCTCTTAAGTGGGCTGCTATCCACCTTCCTGCTCCAGGTAGCAGCACAGTGCTGGAGCACACTCCATCCCTCCATCCATCCATCCATCCATCCATCCATCCATCCATCCATCCATCCATCCTCCCTTCCTTCCATCCTCCCTTCCTTCCATCCACCCTTCCTTCCTTCCACCCACCCTTCCTTCCATACATCCACCCATCCATCCATCCATCCATCCATCCATCCTTTACTTCCATCCATCCACCCATACACCCATCTATCCATCTATCCATCCATCCACCTACCCATCCACCCATCCATCCACCCATCCACCCACCCATCCACCCAAAGCCTGAGAGCCTGGAGAAGGCCTGTGCTGCTAACTCGCAGTAGCACACAGTGTTTGCTCTAGGCTACAACCACCAGCCCTTTATTTCAGTTTGCTGCTGTGCAATTCCAAGGGTGTGTAAAGCTGTGAGCAGGCTGACAGCCTTATCTGACATCCTTATCAAGCCACCACTATCTCAGCCCTTCTTCCTAACAAGTGATGTGGCTGATGACAGGATTCTACCAGGTGCATTTGTTGAGAGAATCACAGAATCGTTTTGGTGGGAAAAGACCCTTTAAGAGCATCAGGTCCAACTGTCAACCCAACACTGCCAAGATAGTAACTGCTGGGTTTTCCCACAGTCCTATTACTTCATCCACTATCCCTCTTCTTTTTATGAAATAACAATCTGTTCCCCTCCATCTGCCAGCATTCCTCCTTTGCTTCTGCCACACTTTCCCATAGAACCACAGAATGTGAGGGGCTGGAAGAGACCTCCAAAGCTCATCCAGTCCACCCCCCGTGCCACAGCAGGAGCACCTAGAGCAGATCACACAGGAACACATCCAGACAGGTTTTCAATCTCTCCAGAGAGGGAGACTCCACAATCCCCCTGGGCAGCCTGTGCCAGGGTTCTGTCACCCTCACAGGGAAATAATTCTTCCTCATGTTTCCATGGCACTTCCTCTGCCTCAGCTTCCACCATGCCCCTTGTGCTGGCATTGGGCATCCCCCAGCAGAGCCTGGCTCCAGCCTCTGGGCACTCACCCTGCACATCTTTATCAACATGAATGAGATCATCCCTTAGTCCCCTGTGTCTGCAAGTGAGTATGTGCAAGCTGCAGGAAAGACTGATGCCAGCACAGGCTCCCATCCCACTGCAGGCACTCTGTAGGTAACTGTGCTGGTTAATACCCATTCATTCCCAAGTTACCTGGTTAACAGCACAGGTGGTAGAAAAGTTCATCCCCTGCACACAAGCCCTTTCACTTCAACATCACCTGAGGTAGCCAAGAATGATTTCTTAGGTTGGATTCATGCTTACAAGCTACTAAAACAATCACTTCCATCTCTCAGTGCTTTATCCCTGTGAAGAATAATTGGTTTCCATGTTGAAATTGTTTTCTCACTTCAATCCAGAGTTATGGCTACAGCTGAGATCAGAAAAGGCTGTAGTTGAAACCTTGTAGTCTGTCCTGCTCTTGCTCACTAACTCTGTTTCTTTAGTCCAAAACCCAAAAACTGGAATATAAGCAGCCTGGTCTCTAAGCAGGTGACTAACAGCAGAAGTCACAGCAATACAGACTCTTGGTGACTCCAGCTTGCAGTCTGCTTACTAACACATCTATGAACGTGCTGGGAAGGCTTTCAGAACAAAACACACTAACTAAGCTGACAAGACAACTTGCTGTTTGGAACTTCACCCCAGCAGAGGCCACAGCAGATACATGTCAGCACTCATAACCTCCTCACAGCCCAGGCTCGACTCTAGCTGCTGCGAGCAAGTCCACCAAGAGGTGATTTAGCAGGTGATCCATTCACGTCTGCAAGGACAAAATCCTGCTGCTCTGACATCAAAGATATTCCTTTCACTGCTCAGACCTTCACCCAGGATACACAGGACAGCATGAATTTAAGTTTCAAAGCAGCACAGAATCTTTGCCTTCAATTTTTATTCAGTTCATCTCACTCTATGTCCAGCAGCCTGCAGCCAAGTATGTCAAGGAGAGGCTGTGGTGGCAGAGGACAAATACTCTCCTTCTTTCACAGTGCTCTTAGTAATTCCAGTCACAGGATAACAGAGTGTTAGGGATTGGGAGAGACCTCCGAAGACCATCCCCCTGCCAGAGCGGGACCATAGAATCCAGCACAGGTCACACAGGAACACATCCAGACAGGGCTGCAAAGGCTCCACAGAAGGAGACTCCACAACCTCTCTGGGCAGCCTGCTCCAGCGCTCTGGGACCCTCACAGTCAAGAAGTTCTTCCTCATGTTGAGGTGGAACCTGCTGTGCTGGAGTTCATATCCATTGCCACTTGTCCTATCACAAGATGCAACTGAGCAGAGCCTGTCCCGTGCCTCCTGACTCCCAGCCCTCAGATATTTATAGAGATTCATTAAATCCCCTCTCAGCCTTCCCTCCAGACTAAACAGCCCCAGGTCTCTCAGCCTCTCCTCACCAGGCAGTGCTGCAGTCCCTTCAGCACCCTTGTAGCCTCCCTTGGACACTCTCCAGCAGATCCCTGTCCCTCCTGACCTGGGGAGCCCAGAATGGGATGCAATATTCCAGGTGAGGTCTCAGCAGGGCAGAGCAAGGGGGAGGAGAACCTCCCTGGATCTGCTAGACACACTCCTCTTAATGCACTCCAGGATCCCACTGGCCTTCTGGCCAGAAGGGCACATTGCTGTCCCATGCAGACCATTTCTGAGTGGCAGTTGTACAACACTGATATGTAAACCCCTTACAGTCCCCCGTGTCCTTGGCAGAGATCATCGCACACCACAGAAGACTACAACCAACACCTTTATTCCCAAGGCTTCCTTCCAACAAGATGACTCCCTGTACACAACTTCTTGGGAACCAAATCACAGGGAGGCAGCAAGACAGCTCAGGGCAAGAGAGCATCACTATAGTTACCTTGTCTGAGCGTGAAGAAAGCCACCCAGGTATCAGGAGGCAGCACAGTGACATGTTCCACAGCTGCTGTGTTGGCAGCTCCCTCCTTCCATCTCTGCCCTGCTCCCAACCACCAGCCCTAAAACCTAGTTAAAAGTATTACTGGCTAGGGCATTTGTTACAAGAAACCCAGAGAGAGGTATGAAGGATGCTCAACAACACCTTGGCTTAGTTTAAAGAGCAGACAGAAATCATTTTACTCCCACAAGAAGCAAAATCAAGAGGCTGTCATTGAACTAGTGAGAAATAGAGGATTATATTCAAGCATAGAGAGGAAAATACAGAACACAGGGATCCTTAAACACCTAATACATATACAGGATATGTGAAAATCCCCCAAAACCATCCCCACAAACAGACTAAACCACAGACCCCACTGCTCATTTTCTGCCCCCATGGCTCCCTTGCCTAAGCAGGCCAGGATTGCACAGTAAGAATTAGTCAGGCCTCTGAAGGCCATGGCCAGGCCTCCTCTCCCATTGTTACAAGAAGGCAAGAGCAGAAAGGATGGAGAAAAGAACCACAGAACTGTCAGGGTTGGAAGGGACCTCAAGGATCAGCCAGTTCCAACCCCCCTGCCATGGCCAGGGACACCTCACACTACAGCAGGTTGCTCACAGCCACATCCAGCCTGGCTGCAAACACCTCCAGGCAGGAGGCTTCCACCACCTCCCTGGGCAACCTGTGCCAGTCTCTCACCACCCTCATGGGGAACAACTTCTTCCTAACATCCAATCTCAATCTACCCATTTCTAGTTTTGCTCCATTCCCCCCAGTCCTATCATTACCTAACACCTTCAAAAGTCCCTCCCCAGCTTTCTTGGAACCTTCTTCAGATACTGGAAGGCCACAAGAAGGTCCCCTCAGAGCCTTCTCTTCTCCAGACTGCACAACCCCAACTCCCTCAGTCTGTCTCCATAGCAGAGCAGCTCCAGCCCTCTGCTCCTCCTCATGGCCCTTTGCTGGATACCTTCCAGCAGGTCCAAAAAAGAGGAGTTGGCCTTGCTGCCAACTTATAAAGAGAAAGCAGAATTCTGCAGTTCAATGGCAAAATGACAGTTTTCTGGCCCATCCCTGGACCTTTCTGGTCCTCCTGGAGGACTCAACTCTGTGTTTTTTTCTTAAAGGCATTTTTTTCCACTACCCTCATAGTAAAGAACTCCTCACATCCAATCTAAATCTGTTCTTCTCCAGCTTAAAGCCATTGCCTTTGTCCTGTCCCTGCAGGCCTTTGTAAACAGTCCCTCTGCAACCTTCTTGTAGCCCCCTTCAGCTACGCCAAGGCTGCTATTAGGTCTCCCCAGAAACTCCTCCTCTCCAGGCTCAACATCTGGGTTCGGAGTGGCTGGAGGACAGCCAGGCAGAAAGGGACCTGGGGGTAGTGGTTGACAGCAGCTGAACATGAGCCAGCAGTGTGCCCAGGTGGCCAAGAAGGCCAGTGGCATCCTGGCCTGCATCAGGAAGAATGTGGCCAGCAGGAGCAGGGAAGTCGTCGTGCCCTGTGCTCAGCACTGGTTAGGCCACACCTTGAGTCCTGTGTCCAGTTCTGGGCTCCTCAGGTTAGGAAAGATGTTGAGCTGCTGGAAGGTGTGCAGAGAAGGGCAACAAAGCTGGGGAGGGGTCTGGAGCACAGCCCTGTGAGGAGAGGCTGAGGGAGCTGGGGTTGCTTAGCCTGGAGAAGAGGAGGCTCAGGGGAGACCTCATTGCTCTCTACAACTCCCTGAAGGGAGGTTGTAGCCAGGTGGGGGTTGGTCTCTTCTCCCAGACAAGCAGCACCAGAACAAGAGGACACAGTCTCAAGCTGCACCAGGGGAAGTTTAGGCTGGAAGTGAGGAGAAAGTTCTTCCCAGAAAGAATAATTGGCCATTGGAATGGGCTGCCCAGGGAGGTGGTGGAGTCACCATCCCTGGAGGTGTTCAAGATGGGATCGGACGTGGCACTTGGAGCCATGGTTTAGTTGTCAGGAGGTGTTGGGTGAGAGGTTGGACTTGATGATCTCTGAGGCCTTTTCCAACCTGGTTGATTCTATGATACTAAGAGCTGGGCACAGCCAGCTTAGAGTACAGACCACTGAATTTTGCTTATCCCCTAAGATTTATCAAAGTGATTATCAGCCAGCATCTGTGCACGTGGCAGTATCAAGCAAACTGATAGCTCCTTGTTTTGAAGGCTGCTACCCATTTTAGTACTTCCTGCTGAAGTGCCCACAGCTGTTTTTGCCTGGGGAAGGCTTTCCCTGAGCTCTCCTCCATCCAAAGGACCTTCACATAATGATGATCTCTTGCAGAATAAACCCCAGCTCAGTCACAGCATGCCAAGCGATGAGCAGCAGTTATTCCTGTCCCATCCTGGAGCTCAATGCTTAATTAACCTCATGGATAATTATTTTTAAAAGAATTATCACCTTTTTTTGGGTTTTTCTTTTACATTTCATGATAAATGAAGCACAGAACTAGAAGCAGGCAAGAGGTGAGGCTTCTGCATCCCAGTCACACACGCTGTGCAGGAGGCCTCCAGTGCTGAGGTAGCTGCAACCAGGGTGAATTTAATTAAGCAGACGCTTCTAATTATGAACTTTCAATTCCCTTTTGATTAAGCCTTACTACAACCCCCCCTCTTCTGAAAGGTGATGCACAAGCATTTCCCATGTGTATAAAGCCCATTTGTGCTCACTTTCAAAATCCATAGTGAAAACCTCACGTGGCACAACACCAGGAAGAAGGAGCAAAGGGACACGAAACTGCGAGCGGCAGGAGGAAAACAAACTTCCAGGTGAAATCAGAAAACTGGGGGATTCACTGCATCATTTCTGCATTCCCCAAGCCATTAGGTTAGGTGCCAGGATTCCTCAGGAAGCTCCAAGTGACATTACCAGACAGGGCCCCGCTTCTCATCTCCCAGAAGCGATAATCAAGAGCGCAAGCAAACCCAAGCGGCGACATCTACACAGATTGGATTTGAAGCTCAGGAAAGAGGGCGAACATTGATGTGCAGAGAATGAAATTACACAGATCCAGCATAAGAGATTTACAGCGAGGCAAATCCCATCACTTAAAACAATGGGGAGCTGACATCTGCTTGATTCAGCGCAGCATATGAAAGAAAGGAGAAAATCTCTCCCAAATCCGAGCAGGCTGGCGTTGTTGTTGTTGTTTAGCTGGGTTTAGGACAGCAGCTATCCTGCTATCTACAGTCCATTGCAATTATTTTTATGGGGGTTTTTTTCTTCCCCCAAGGCCCAAATCCTTAATACATATATAATATTGGAATACTGAGAGAGTATTTATCACCTTGAAACTAACTCACCCGTGAGAGACCTGCTGTATTTCACCGTTTAAGGCATTTCCAGCATTCAGAACAGATCAGTTTTAAAGAGCACAAAGGGATTGGTTTTTTTTTGAGTACCTGTGTCCCAGAGAGTTAGTTCTGCAAAAGCCCTCAGGCTGGCATTTTCCTTCTTTGCAACTATCAGCATCAACTTGCCCAAATAGGAGCTAAAATACAGGAGAAGGCACAGTTCAGATCTTGTTTTCTACAGCAATGTGCTGAGGCAGGTGAAAGATATCAGATACGTAGGCAGGAATAGAGGCAAATGCTGTACAATGCTTCTATAAATAAGACTGCAATATTGCAGCTCAAGAAAGTAGCCCAGGGACAGTCAATGTTCTTTGACACCACATGATAAGCACTGTGAGCATTGTTTTCATTGGAAGAGACCTTTAAGATCATCGAGTCCAGCCTTCAACCTGAGACCACCGTGGTCGTCAAACCACCTCCTGAAGTGCTACATCAAATTCTGTCCCCTGCTGAGTTACCAAATGCCCAGATGCCAGAAGTCACATTAAAATGGAGTCCAACACAAACATTACTGCTTCTCCCTGGTGTAAACACACGGTGTTCTATTTAAAGCTGATCCACGTACACATGGAAGGCTACAACCTGTTCCCCCAGGCTCGCTTCTTCCTACCTACAGCTCTGAGTTTGCTTTGATTTTAAACCATTTCAACCTGACCATTCATGCCAGCATCATGCCATCAAACCATAAACCAGAAGGCTGAAGAAAACTTAGGAACAGACTTCATCACTCTTTCAGCATTCATTTTGAGTACTTTGTTCTTGAATGGTTCCTCTGCCTGCACAGTGCTGCTACTGAAGGAGAAGCAGGTTAAGACCCTCAAATTCAGACCTCCTCACAGGCACTACTAAAGTCATTAAAAAGGTTACAGATGCCAACTGCAGCTGCTTAATGTACAACCCCCTGCCAAACCTCAAATTTAACCCTAAATGGAGAGGACCTTTCAGCAGAGTTCAGAAACACAAGCAGCAGGCACAGCCATTTCAAACCACCGGGTTAGAAGCCAAGGTGGGAGCGAGGGTGGCTGGCAGAGGACAACCTAACTGAACCATCTTGGCTGGTTCTGGTTTTACCCTGAGGTGTGTATGGGTGTGCCAGAGCAAGGATTTCTGTGGGACCACTAGAACCCAGCCAAATCATGCCACCCAGTGTGGTTTCCATCCCTCCTCTGGCTGCTGCCACCAAGGGCAGACGCAAACTTCAGCACCATCTTTCTCTGGCTACAAGTGGCGAACCACTCCACCAAACGTGACAGCTCAGGCACAGAGCTGCTGGAAGGCACGAGACACTGAACTCCTGCTGAGCTGACTACAACCTTTCAGAAACTGGTCAATTAAATAGCGAGCAATTAATGCATCCTCAGCTGCTGATCAAGCATACATGCCACAACAACAAACCCCACCATGGTGTGTCGCCTGTTGATGTCGTTCTGCTTGAGGCTGCACCCCAGAGCAGTGTAGCGATAGTGATGTATTTAAGAGACAAAATAGGCTTTAATATGACAAAGCATTCAAACAAAATGGAAGAGAGATCCTTGACTCGTCACAGACAGAAGTCCCAGCACCCTGCCATGGCTTCTTGTGTGCAAAACAGGGGTTTGGTATTTATTTCCACCGCTCAACATAGACTCCTTCACTTTATTCTGTTATATATTGAATGCCCCTGTGCACACACACACACAAGCACCATCTATGGATTCCTGATACAGGGATCATTCAGCTGCCAAAACCCCCAAATCAGGTAACACCCTAAAAATGGTCTGTGGAAAGCAAGCCACCAAGCAATAACCTGAGCCCTACTCCCACTTCTGGACTCCTCGACACCCATACCGGAGACGTGATGACAGATGAAGAAGGAAAAGGTACTCACAAATAACACCTTCTGCAAGCCATCCTTGACTGTCAGGTGGGTTGGGTATTTATGTTTCTCTCTCAGGCAACCTGAGGTAGGCAAGCTCTTTCTTAAGGAAATAAATGAATTGATTAAAACCAAAAGAAGAACCCGACCAGCGAACCGAAATGAAGATCACATTCACAGCTTCGGCACGCTCACGCGCGATCAGCCCCGCTGGAACATCACAGACAAGTCAGCTGGTGATGTAACCAGCACCAAACACTGCATCACATAAACCCAAAGGCTCTACAGGGTTGTATTTTGCAAAGCCCAAAGGTTTTTCCCGGAGAGGAGGTCGGGGAGGCGTGAAGCAGCCACGCTCTTCTCACGTCCCCGGTGGGCTTGCTCTCTGCCGCCGCAAAAAGTCCCGAAGCTGTATTTATTCTCAAACTTCATCCCCGAGGGAAGAGAACCCAAAGAAGCAACCCCACAATATGCTCTCTCAGTTGCTATTTAGACTGAAATAGAAAAGCACCAAATGTCGCGTTTGCGGCTGCACCATCTCCGTGTGAGCACTGTAGTACAGCCCAAACCGAGGCAAGGCCATTGGTCCTTTCATCTCCATGGCAACAGCAGCATCTGTGAAGAGGAGCCCTATTCCCTCCTCACTGCAAAGTCAATTTATAGCCACATACTATGACACACACTGATAAGACAGCGAAGCTAATCGGCAGCCAGGAGAGAAAGGGAGCGAAGGAGGAGATTAAGCTCCTGCCCAGGAGAATGCGCTCCGGTGAACAGTGCTGCTCGGGTGGAAACCACAACGCCCTGAACCCGACCCAAGCTGCTCCTTGCAGCTGGGCCAGGCTGGGAATTCGTGAGCTCCATGGGTTAGATAACAAGGATAGCTGCCTAATATTTTATGGAATTAGCTTCTTGGTTAAATCTCTCACAGACCCTAATTAATGGGGGAGGAGCACGATGGTTTTGATCTTTGCAAAAGAAAAAGCAAACAAAAAACCAAATTAAAGTTGTTCTTTGCAAAAGAAAATAACCCCCCCCAAAAACCCAAACAAAAAACCCACCCCAAAATTAAAGTGGTTCTTTGCAAAAGAAAATAACCCCCCCCCAAAACAAACAAACAAAACCCCTCCCAAAATTAAAGTTGTTCTTTGCAAAAGAACAAAAAACAATAAAAAACCCCAAAATAAAGTTGTTCCTTGCAAAAGAATAAACAAACAAACAAAAAGCTGTTCTTTGCAAAAGAAAGAAAAACCCAAACAAACAAAAAACAAGTTAAACTTGTTCTTTGCAATAGAATAGAATAGAATAGAATAGAATAGAATAGAATAGAATAGAATAGAATAGAATAGAATAGACCAGACCAGGTTGGCAAAGGTCTCAGAGATCATCAAGTCCAACCTCTCACCCAACACCATCTAATCAACTAAACCATGGCACCAAGTGCCTCATCCAGGCTCTTCCTAAACACCTCCAGGGATGGTGACTCCACCACCTCCATGGGCTGCACATCCCAAGGGCCAATCTCTCTTGCTGGGAAGAACTTCTTCCTAACCTCCAGCCTAAGCCTCCCCTGGCACAGCTTGAGACTGTGTCCTCTTGTTCTGGTGCTGCTTGCCTGGGAGAAGAGACCAACCCCCACCTGGCTACAACCTCCCTTCAGGGAGTTGTTGACAACAACAAGGTCTCCCCTGAGCCTCCTCTTCTCCAGGCTAAGCAACCCCAGCTCCCTCAGCCTCTCCTCACAGGGCTGTGCTCCAGACCCCTCCCCAGCTTTGTTGCCCTTCTCTGGACACCTTCCAGCATCTCAACATCTTTCCTAAACTGAGGGGCCCAAAAGTGGACACAGGACTCAAAAGAAAAAAACCCAACCAAAAGAACCAAATTAAAGTTGTTCTTTTCAAAAGAGAAAACAAATAAGCCCCCCCCCCCCAAACCCCCCAAACCCAACCAAGACCCCCAAATTTAAGTTGTTCTTTGCAAAAGAAAAACAATCAAACCCCAAACTACCAAAAAACCTCACTCAAAAAACTGCAACCAAACTAACCAACAACCCCCCCCAAACCCTTCTCCCCCACCAAAACTGAAGAACTATTACTTTAATATACATTGTTGTTTCCCTACAGAAGGTTTGTTCATTAATAGCAGCAGCAAAGTGAGAAGTTTCACACAATCCCAACATGAAATGAGGTTTAGAAGTGACTTCAGGGGATCATGCCATCCAACCCCCTTGCCAAAGCAGGGCACCCACAGCAGCTTGCCCAGGATCACAATGGCCAGGGGGGGTTGGAATCTCTCTAGAGACTTAGACTCCACAACCCCTCTGAGGTTTCACAGTTCTGTAGACTGCTGTCCTCCCATCTCACCCCAGCACCATCAGTGATACATTTCAGCAGCATCATGCCTGTGCTCTAAAGTCTATCTCCAGGAAAATGACCACATGTAAGGGTTTGATGAGTCAGCTAAGCTACTGAGGTCCTTCATAAAAACCCAAAACCAAATGTGGCAGTTCAGGCTGGGTGCCTCCTGTTCCTGCCACATAGGTCACACCTCTGGTGTCCTGAGGGTCCAGCCCAGGAGGTGGACACAGGAAACAGCCTATTTCATACCCATAATATCCTGCACCCTATAGATCCATCTGCAAAGTCTTTCTCTTCCTCTTTCTTCCCTCTCTGCTCCCATGGGAGATGCTCCCTATCAGGTAACACTGGAGGAGTTATCTCAAAGCCTCTTAGCCTGGCTAGGCCGAATGCCAGGAGAAGGGGGAGGCAGTCTCAGACCTGGCCAGCTGAGACCAGCCTAGCAGTGGGGGAGGGGGAAGAAAGAGCCCTGGGGATTTTGGGTATATCCTCAGGTGAGGAGAAGGGAAGTGTTGGGAGGCTTTTGGGTGTGCTGTAGGGGACTCTGTATGCTTTGGGTTTCTGTTGTCACTGTGCTTTGTAGCTTCTGTACAACACTTGCTGCTTTTCCATTTAGACATTAGAATAGAACAGAATAGAACAGAATAGAATAGAATAGAATAGAATAGGTTGGAAGAGACCTTCATTTAAACTTTCCCTCACTTCACAATCCATATGTGTGATGAGTGTCATTCTTTCACCCCTCTCAAGGGCAAGAGAGGATCTGCCTGGCCTCAAACCAGGACACCAAACCACCAAAAAACCCCAACCCCAGCAACAGAAAAATAACCAGCTCCACTCCACAGAAATTCCCTTTTCCCCTCCTGTTCCCTGTTTCCTGCCCCACTCTGATGCTCAGCACTCAGGCCTTATGTTATCAAGTCAGCCAAGCTTCCTCCCTTGCTTCATGAATCAACACAATGACCATCTGCTCACATTATTAAGTTAAATATATACCAGAACACACTGATGAGGGCAGCTCATTTGCCATGGTCAAGTGATCAGTCCAGAGCTGTTCCATGGCCAGAGACAGTATTTCCAAAAGAAGAGGGAGCAGGTGGTCAGCCAAGTGCTCCTCATCACAGCACTACCTGTGAAGTTCCTTGGGCTGAAGAGGAGCAAAGATGCTGCTAGAAAATGGAACTTTGCAAAAGCAGATTTTCCTAATGTTTGGATATTGGAAAACATTTCTTCCCTGCAAGAATGGCCAGGCATTGGAACAGGCTGCCCAGGGAGGTGCTGGAGTCCCCATCCCTGGAGGTTTTCAAGAAACATGTGGACACAGCACTGTGGGGCATGGTTTAATGGCCATGGTGGTCTCAGGCTGACTGGTTGGGCTTTTCCAACCAAAATGAATCTGATTCTATATTCTGATGGAGTTTGGCCCAAACTGATTTGCAAATGACCACCTTTAGTGTCAAAAAGCTCTAAGGTACTCCCTTTTGGTCAGCCATCTGCCTGAAGGCAAACAGTTAAGTCTACAACCTACCATTCACCTCCCACTTACCTGCCACACAAACTCCTGCTAGACTGGGAACCAAGATAGGAATTTTATCTCTAGCAGACATGCATTTAGGTTAAGCCATTCAGCTTCACCTGAAGTCAAACTGATGGTCATCTGTAGAACTCTCCAGGCTGCCAAAGCCCTGGAGACACATCAACATGTGTTAGTGATCCAGCAAGGCAACAGGAAACCACAGAGTCACTGAATCACAGAATGTTAGGGGCTGGAAGGGACCTAGAAAGCTCATCCAGTCCAACCCCTGGCAGAGCAGGATCACCTAGAGCAGATCACACAGGAATGCATCCAGGTGAGTCTTGAATATCTCCACAGAGGGAGATCATCAAAACCATTATTGATGGGGAGAATAAGACCCCAGACTTAGAATCATAGAATTGTCAGGATTGGAAGGATCCTCAAGGATCATCCAGTGCCAACCCCCCTGCCATGGGCAGGGACACCTCACACTACAGCAGGTTGCTCACAGCCACATCCAGCCTGGCTGCAAACACCTCCAGGCATGAGGTTTCCACCACCTCCCTGAGCAACCTGTGCCAGTCTCTCACCACCCTCATGGGGAACAACTTCTTCCTAACATCCAATCTCAATCTCCCCATTTCTAGTTTTGCTCCATCCCCCCCAGTCCTATCACTCCCTGACACTCTCACAAGTCCCTCCCCAGCTTTCTTGGAGCCCCCTTCAGATACTGGAAAGTCACTAGAAGGTCTCCTCAGAACCTCCTCTAAACTTCTCCATCCCCCCCAAATCAGCCTGCAGTGCTTGGATACTGCAGCAAGAGGTACTTCAGCACTCACTTAAAGAAACTACATCTAAACAGGGTGATTGGAACTGGATGATCCTTCCAACCCTAACAATTCTATGATTCCATGTCCCCACTCCATGAGCAAGGCCTGATCTGAATCATCCATCCACGTGCCTCCCAACACCGGCTGACATTAATGAGGTGGTTTGGTTTCTGCTAACTTTTCCCACAAGTTAAGACAATTCAGAGCAATACAGACTCAAGAGAGGTTGTTTTGCTGTCACACTCAAGACAGCCTAAAGGTATCTTGCTGCAGAAGAGCTTTCTAATGATTCAAAGACTGCCTCATTTTCAGCAGATCCCAAGCACAGAGCCCTGGCACAGTGCAATTTGAAAGCTGCTTGCAGGTGGGGAGATTGCACATCACAGCCAAACCCTTTTTAATGGCCACAAATACATCTCACAGATAAATGCCTGCTCATAAAACCAAACCATTACAGGCAGAGTCCCATAAACCAGCTTTCCAACATACTGTAAAGTCAAGCAGCTCCATCAGTGCTGGTGCACAACAAAGAGAAAGCACAAACAACCCTGGCAGCTTGGGCTGATCCTTCTGTTCTTAACTCCAGGCCCTGCAGCTGCCTGGCACTGCAGTGCACTGCTTGTACAAAGAGTGAAGAGTAAGACAGAAGTAAGAATAACTTCTAGAGTTATTAATTCACAAATTCACCAGCAAGCTGCCCTCCTGGCCAAGAAGGCCAATGGGATCCTGGGCTGCATCAAGAAGAGTGTGGCCAGCAGGTCGAGGGAGGTTCTCCTGCTCTTTTGCCCTACCCTGGAGAGGCCTCATCTGAAGGACTGGGTCCAGATCCAGATTTGCCAGTTCAAGAGAGAAAGGGAACTGCTGGAGAGAGTCTGTAGAGGCTCCAAAGTGGCTGGAGGATCTCTGGGAGAAGGAAAGGCTGAGAGCCCTGGGGCTATTAAGCCTGGAGAAGAGCAGACCCACAGGGGCTGAGCAATGCTCAGCAAGAGCTAAAGGGAGAGGGGCAAGAGGCTGAGGCCCCAGGCTCTTGTCAGTGGTACCCAGAGACAGGAAAAGGAGCAACAATGGGAACCCAGGAGGTTCCATCTGAACAGGAGGAGAAACTTGTTTGGTGTGAGGGTGCTGGAGCCCTGGAGCAGGCTGCCCAGAGAGGCTGTGGAGTCTCTTTCTCTGGAGAGATTCCAAGCCCCCCTGGCCATGGTGATCCTGGTCAAGCTGCTGTGGGTGCCCTGTTTTAGCAGGGGGCTTGGACTGTGTGATCTCCAGAGGTCTCTTCCAACTCCCACCACGCTGAGATTCTGTGAAGCACGATCACAGACATGAAGCTTTTACTGTGCACAGCATCTTTGCACTTGTTTTGTACAAGGTTTCATTTTGGTTTTAGATTTCCTTTTGGTGTGTTCAGGTATCATGATAACTGAAAACACCAAAACCCTATTGGCTCTAAACCCAGCTGAGTTGCTACTTAGGGAATGGTTGGACCTGATGATCTTTAAGGTCTTTTCCAACTGACATGATTCTAAGAGATCTTACTCAGTTATATTTTCAAGACAACAGACTGAGTAGTATAGTTTATGTTAAGCATGGTCTGAAGATGCTGTTTGAGCCAATGTATCTTTAGATCACTGCCTTCCTCAGCCCTCCCCTAAAACAATATAAAGCTGGCCTGATGAGTAAGCACAGGACAAGGCCTGGCCTGATTGGTTCTTAGCAAAGTGAATGTTTTACAGCTGATTGAATATCACAAAGTGGAAGGTTAGTTGTTGCACAGGGTATTTAGCCGTAGCTTTTGACTTGGAATCACAGAATGGTCCAGGCTGGAAGGGATCTCCAAAGCTCATCCAGTCCAACCCCACTGCAGTCAGCAGGGGCACCCCCAACTAGATCAGGTTGCCCAGAGCCCTGTTCAGCCTCACCTTGAGTATCTCCAGGGATGGGGCCTCAACCACCTCCCTGGGCAACCAGTCCCAGTGCTCCACCACCCTTATAGTAAAGAACTTGTTCCTCACATCCAATCTCAATCTGCTCTGCTCTGGTTTGAAGCCGTTGCCCCTAGTCCTGTCCCTGAAGGCCTTTGCAGTCTCTGGTAACACTGCAGCCTTCTGGTAACACTGGCACTGGCAGGTTGCTATTAGGTCTCCCTGGAGCCCTCTCTTCTCCAGGCTGAACAGCCCCAGCTCCTTCAGCCTGTCCTCCTAGCAGAGGTGCTCCAACTCCCTGATCATTTTTGTGGCCCTACTGTGGAGCTGCTCCATCAGAAGAAGAAAGGCTGTTCCTTTCTAAGGAGAATAAAGCAAGCAGGACAGGGCAGGGTTGCAGCTTTCCCTGGTGGTGCAAAGTCTACTCAGCAAGATACTTGTACAGGATGTTATTTGAGGCCACTGTGTGCGAAGACCTAGAGAGCAGATGGCCAAATCATTACCCTGATCAGTTTGCAACCTAAAGGTATTAAATACAAAGACTCACTGAAATGATTGGGAAGATCTCCCAGGGGCTTCAGCAGGCACAGCAAGTCACAATAAGCATTAAGTCCTCCTAAGAGTTACCAACATCAATAACCTGCCCAGCCAGGGAACTATCTATTCCCCCAAATCATTCCTCCCTGCTGAGATTTCTCTTCCTTCCATTACTGCAAGGAATCACAGACTCATAGAATGCCTTAGGTTGGAATGGACCTTAAAGATGATCTAGTTCCAACCCCCCTGCCATGGGCAGGAACTGATCCCACTAGCCCGGGTTGCTCAAGGCCTCATCCATCCTGGCCTTGAACACTTCCAAAGAGCATCCACAACCTCCCTGGGCAACCTGTTCCAGTGTCTTATCATCCCCACTGCAAAGAATTTCTTCCCAATATCCAGTCTGCCTTCCCCATGCTTAAATCCATCTCCTTCTTCATAGTATCATAGTATCAGTCAGGGTTGGAAGGGACCACAAGGATCATCTAGTTCCAACCCCCCTGCCATGGGCAGGGACACCCCACACTAGATCAGGCTGGCCAGAGCTTTCTGTCTTCTTCCTGTCCTACCCCGCTTCCTTCATACTGACACAGAAGTTTAACCTAACTGGTCCTGGTCCTGACACAATCATAGAATTTTAAGTTGGAAAAGCTCTCTAAGATCATGGTGCTCAACCTTCAACCCAACACCACCATGGCCACTAAACCATGTCCCAGAGTGCCACGGCCACAGGTTTCTTGAACACCTCTAGGGATGGGGACTCCACCTCCCTGGGCAGCCTGCTCCAATGCCTGACCACTCTTGCAGCAAAGAAATTGTTACTAATCTCTAACCTAACCCTCCCCTGCTGCTGTGAACCTCAGAACAACAAGTGGCAAGTAGCTTGATGACAGAGTAAGCCCTGAGCGTGGGGTGCGGGCGCAAGGCTGACAGCTGTGCTGTTCGTTCGAGCAGCTCCTCATCCAAGGGACCCCCACTGCTGTAGGGAAAAGCTCCTCCCCAGGGCACAGCACAGCATTTTCAGTTTCCATCACATCTTGATGGAGTTGTGCTGAATGGATGCAGCTCCAAATTGGGTTTTTTCCTACTGTTTATTTTGGTAAGAGGCCCCAGAGCTTTCTCAGCAAGCTGCTTCTCATTTTCAGCTGGGTTGTTACTGATTAGTTGATAGACACTCACTTGTGTTGAAATCCCTCTGCAATACTAATTTTATCCCTCTGTGTTCCAAGCTCCCTGTGCTGGTGTCTGGATCTATTTTATCTTACACACACTCTCTGTTTATCCTGAACACAGTCAGAAGCACTTACTTCATCTCATGTTTTTGCCTACTGAGTTTTGGCGCTCTGCTTCAGAGTCACAGAATGGCAAGGGGTGGAAAGAGCACCCAGAGATCACTGATTACAAGCACCTCACCAAGGCAGGGTCTCCTAAAGAAGGAAATGTGCCCAGACAGGCCTTGAAAGTCTCCAGAGATGCAGACTCCACCACCTCTCTGGGCAGCCTGCTCAAGAGCTCCAGCAGCCTGAAATTAAAGCAGCTCCTCCTCATGTTTAGATGAGCTTCTGATGTTCAAGTTTGTGCCCACTGCCTCTTGCCCTGTCACTGGGCACCACTAAGAAGTGTCTGGCCCCAGCCTCCTGACACCAGCCCTTGAAGTATTGATCAGCATTGATCAGATCCCCCCTCAGGCTGCTCTTCTCCAGACTAACCAGCCCCAATTCTCCAAGGGGCTTGGACTGGGTGAGCTTTAAAGGTCCCTTCCCAGCCAAACCATTCAACGACTTTATGACAATTATTTCCACATAAAGAGCAAGGCCAAGCTGCCCCTCCTGCCCCCACCCCCCACTGATGTGTGCCTCCAACAGCACTGTAGTCATTTCAATAAGCCATTTACTTAATTTCTCCAAGCTTGTCCATGTCCTATGAAAATGGAAGGATTTCCTATCATTTCACCAGAATTCCTCCCTTTTATCCCAGCTCCTTTCTCTCTCTCTCTCAAAAATAAAGCTCACTAAATCCCAGCAGGTTCTCCTCTGCCATCAGCTCCTCTGGAAGGCCCTCACTCTTCACCAAACTGAAGCCTCAGCACAAAAGAACTGCAAGTATGAGCTGCTACTGGCAGCAGAACAGAGCTCTGGAGAAATGTGTTGATTACCACTCACAATAAATTCTTTTCCTGTGTGTACAAGGATATCAAATGGAGAAGAGAAGGCTCCAGGCAGACTTTAGAGCAGCCTTCCAGGACCTGAAAGGGGCTACAAGAAAGCTGGGGAGGGACTTTGACAAGGACAAGGGGCAATGGCTTTGAGCTGGAAGAGGGGAGATTGAGACTGAAGATGAGGAAGAAATTCTTTCCTTTGAGGGTGGGGAGACTCTGGCACAGGCTGCCCAGGGAGGCTGTGGCTGCCTCCTTCATGGAGGTGTTCCAAGGCCAGACTGGATGAGGCCTTTAGCACCCTGGGCTGGTGGGAGGTGTCCCTGCCCATGGGAGAGGGTTTGGAACTGGATGAGCTTTAAGGTCCTTTCCAACCCAACCTACTGGAGGATTCTATGATCTATTTCTTTCCTAATTACATAACATAAGTACAAACTCTTTGTCCACATTCATTCCTTTGGACAACAGAGCTGTTGACTATTCTAGGATTCTCTGATTCCTATTAAAAACATCATTTTTCTGCTAGGCAAACTAAGCCCTAAGTAAAAAACCAGCTTCATTTTAAGTCATGCTTAAAAATTCTGCTAAAACAGGGCTCTGAAATAACTATTTATACCTCCTCCCACTATGCAAAGTGACTTCTTCTTATAAAATAAATAAATAAATGGATCCCACTCGAATTAAAATAGCTTTGCAAGCCCTGCAGTCAGTCCTAACACACACTGCCACTGAGAATGCTTTGTATCAGAGACTCAGAGAATCACAGAATGGTCTGGGTTGGAAGGGACCTCTGAAAGTCATCCAGTCCAACCCTCTCTGCAGTCAGCAGGGACATCCTCAACCAGATCAGGTTGCCCAGAGTCCTGTTGAGCCTAGCCAACTGATCACCTTAACAAAACCCTTTATTGGCTGCCTGCTTTGGCTACAGACACACAGACAAAGGTAGGTAAGGCTGGGCAAGGCCCTGAGCAACCTGGTTTAGTGGAAGGGGGTGGTGAGGGGTTGGAACTGGATGATCTGTAAGGTCCCTTCTAGCCCAACCCATTCCAGGATTCTGGGTAGCTCTCAACAGCCTTAGTTTCTGGTCCCATTTCTGGAGTCTCTGTTATAGAATAGAATAGAATAGAATAGAATAGAATAGAATAGAATAGAATAGAATAGAATAGAATAGAATAGAATAGAATAGAATAGAATAGGATAGGATAGGATAGGATAGGATAGGATAGCATAGCATAGCATAGCATAGCATAGCATAGCATAGCATAGGTAGAGTAGAATAGAATAGAATAGAATAGAATAGAATAGAATAGAATAGAATAGAATAGAATAGAATAGAATAGAATAGAATAGAATAGAATGGGATAGAATGGGATAGGATAGGATAGGATAGGATAGGATAGGATAGGATAGGATAGGATAGGATAGCATAGCATAGCATAGCATAGCATAGCATAGCATAGCATAGGCAGAGTAGAGTAGAGTAGAGTAGAGTAGAGTAGAATAGAATAGAATAGAATAGAATAGAATAGAATAGAATAGAATAGAATAGAATAGAATAGAATAGAATAGAATAGAATAGAATAGACCAGGTTGGAAAAGACCTTCCACATCATCAAGTCCAACCTCTCACCCAACACCATCTGCTCAACTAAACCATGGCACCAAGTGCCTCATCCAGGCTCTTCCTAAACATCTCCAGGGATGGTGACTCCACCACCTCCCTGGGCAGCACATCCCAAGGGGCAATCTCTCTTGCTGGGAAGAATTTCTTCCTAACATCCAGCCTAAGCCTCCCCTGGCACAGCTTGAGACTGTGTCCTCTTGTTCTGAGGCAGTTTTGCCCTCTCCCTGGACATGCAAACTACTCAAACTCCCTCACACCAAATGTGACTCTGGGAGGAAAAAAAATCAATCATCTCTCTTGAAACAACTCTCAGTTAACAAATTGGCATCTTTTAAAGTACTAAAAATAGGCTCTCTAGGCACTTGGTGCAGCCACAACGAATTAAAAACAACATCAGATCTGCTGCTGCCTTTCCCTCCCCCACCCCCATGCTTGTTTTTCCAAGGGTTTTGCTTGTTGGCTTGTATGTGCAAATGCTCAACACCTTTTGTCCTTTGCTTTGTCCTCTGCACTACATGCAGTTGGTAGGATTTTCATTTCACTGCTATGATTCCATTCCTTTTGCTGTAGCAAACACAGTCAGGTTCACCCTGGAAAATGCTGGCTGAATCAGGTATAGAGTGGAGTGGAATGGAATGGAATGGAATGGAATGGAATGGAATGGAATGGAATGGAATGGAATGGAATGGAATGGAATGGAATTAACCAGGTTGGAAAAGACCTTCCAGATCATCAAGTCCAACCTCTCACCCAACACCATCGGATCAACTAAACCATGGCACCAAGTGCCTCAGCCAGGCTCTTCTTAAACACCTCCAGGGATGGTGACTCCACCACCTCCCTGGACAGCACATCCCAATGGCCAATATCTTTTGCTGGGAAGAACTTCTTCCTCATCTCCAGCCTAAACCTCCCCTGGCACAGCTTGAGACTGTGTCCTCTTGTTCTGGAGCTCGTTGCCTGGGAGAAGAGACCAACCCCCACCTGGCTACAGCTTCCCTTCAGGACAGCAACAATGTGGGAAAGCCCTCTGAGATCATCCAGTCCAACATCAACCCAACACCACCATGGCCACTAAACCATGCCCCCAAGTGCCACAGCCACAGGTTTCTCAAACACCTTCAGGGATGGTGACTCCACCACCTCCCTGAGCAGCCTGTTCCAACCCCTGACCACTCTTGCAGCAAAGAAATGTTTCCTAGTAACCAACCTAACCCTCCCTCCCTGGTGTAACCTCAGGCCATTTCCTCCCCTCAGAAAACAGCTGAAATTATTGTTGGGTTTTTTTTTTGTCCTTATGACACTTGAGCAGCTAAAGGCCAGAGTCTTGGTTTGGGCTAGAGCAGAACTGACTCTGGTCAGTGCTGCCACTTCCCACCTCAGTCTCTGGTCACTCTCTGCACTTTCTGCAGCCCAGGGCAGGTTTGCACAGCCAAGAGCTGCTTCCAGCAGCAAGAAGCTGATGAGGAGAGTTCCTGCCAAGAGCTGGGGGTGCAGAAAGGCTCTGCCTTGGACTTGATCCTGTGCAGACTAAGGTCTTCTGTGGAGATAAGGTCTCCTTCATTGCCTTTCTCTTCCCCTTTGGGAAGGCAGAAGGGTTTATAAAGAGCCTCAGTCACTCACCTAGTAGCTGGCCCACCCCTACCACTTGACAGGCTGGCAGCAATGCAGTGTTCAGCTGGAGATCCCAGGCTTCATGTGCCATTGAATGATGGAATTGTTAGGCTAATAACCTAATATCTCCCTGTGCACAACTCCTAGACCATGCCCCTAAACTCCTCATCCAAAACTCCTTCAAACAATTCCAGGGGTGGTGACTGGGGTGCATTAAGAGGAGTGTGTCCAGCAGATCAAGGGAGGTTCTCCTCCCCCTTGCTCTGCCCTGCTGAGACCTCACCTGGAATATTGCATCCAGTTTTGGGCTCCCCAATTCAAGAGGGACAGGGATCTGCTGGAGAGAGTCCAAGGGAGGTCTACAAGGATTTTTGAGGGACTGGAGCACTGCCTTAGGAGGAGAGGCTGAAAGCCCTGGGGCTGTTCACTCTGGAGAAGAAAACTGAGAGGGGATTTAACAAATGTTCATAAATATCTGAGGGCTGGGGGTCAAGAAGGAGAGGACAGACTCTGCTCAGTTGCACCCTGTGATAGAACAAGGGGCAATGGATGGAAACTCCAGCACAGGAGGTTCCACCACATGAGGAGGAACTTCTTCACTGTGAGGGTCCCAGAGCCCTGGAGCAGGCTGCCCAGAGAGGTTGTGGAGTCTCCCTCTGTGGAGCCTTTGCAGCCCTGTCTGGATGTGTTCCTGTGTGACCTGTGCTGGATTCTATGGTCCTGCTCTGGCAGGGGGTTGGACTGGAAGATCTCCAGAGATCCCTTCCAACCCCTGACATCCTGTGAGCCTTTGATCCATCAATGCCCTGGGCAGCCTGGTCCAGTGCCCAATGACCCTGCTGGTGAAGAAACTCTTCCTAATATCCAACCTAAACTTTCCCTCATAGTATCATAGTATCAGTCAGGGTTGGAAGGGACCTCAAGGATCATCTAGTTCCAACCCCCCTGCCATGGGCAGGGACACCCCACACTAGATCAGCCTGGCCAGAGCCTCTTCCAGCCTGGGCTTAAACACCTCCAGGGATGGGGCCCCAACCACCTCCCTGGACAACCAATTCCAGGGCTTCACCACTCTCATGGGGAAGAACTTCCTCCTCACATCCAGTCTGAATCTCCCCACCTCCAGCTTCATTCCATCTCTCATCCTTTGTCATCAGTGCACACCAGTAGGCAGAGTGGACTTCAGTGTCAGCTTAAGTCCCCACTTAAAGCATTCATGTAAAGGCTCAGCAGAGCCTGTGGGTAGGGTTCTTCATCACTCAGGATGTGTGTGTGGCTTGCCACCATCACCACTCTCCCTGAAATATCAGGGGCAAGACACCATCCTTAAGGAGGTGAGAAAGCTTATCTTCATTCTCTCCATATGTGACAGTCTAGCACATGTATTTCCAGCTCAAGGTTGTTCGTGACATAGCAGGATACCTGCTAAAGAGCAAGAGAGGCACAGGAGCTGCAAACCACCCATCCAGCACCACCACTTCAGCAGAGCTGCACTTAACAGCATCTCTGCTGCTTCTCTCCACTTGCAACAAACACCACAATGCTTGAATGGCAAAGTCAAAGATGTATCCAAAGCTCCAAAGGCTACACACCCCTCAGTGAGTCCCTGCCCCACTCACACATCTCCTTGCCTGCTTTATTTTCCATTAGAACATGTCATGTTAGGAACAAAACCTCTAGAACACTGACAACAGATCCAATCAAACTGAAGAATGGTTTCCAACTTCTCACATGCTCCAGCTGCACTGGCAAAACTTTGTGGAGCTGAAGAAGTTCACATCCAGCTACCACAGGATCACAAGATGTTAGTTAGGGGTTGGAAGGGACCATTCTGGACACCATTGAGTCCAACTTCCCTGCCAAAGCAGGACCACATGCTGTGCACACATCTGTCACCAGCTATTGCTTTCAAAGCATGGAATCATAGAACTGTCAGGGTTGGAAGGGACGTCAAGCACCATCCAACCCCCTGCCATGGGCAGGGACACCTCACACTACAGCAGGTTGCTCACAGCCACATCCAGCCTGGCTGCAAAACCCTCCAGGCAGGAGGCTTCCACCACCTCCCTGGGCAACCTGTGCCAGTCTCTCACCACCCTCATGAGGAACAACTTCTTCCTAACATCCAATCTCAATCTACCCATTTCTAGTTTTGCTCCATCCCCCCCAGTCCTATCACTCCCTGACACCCTCCAAAGTCCCTCCCCAGCTTTCTTGGAGCCCCCTTCAGATACTGCAAGGCCACAATTAGGTTCTCTCAGAGCCTTCTCTTATCCAGACTGAACAACCTCAATTCTCTCAGTCTGTCTCCATAGCAGAGCAGCTCCAGCCCTCTGCTCATCCTCAGGGCCCTTCTCTGAACACCTTCCAGCACCTCCAGATCCTTCCTTTGATAGAGGCTCCAGAACTGGACACAGTGCTCCGGGGGGAGGGACTCACCAGAGCAGAGCAGAGGGGGAGAATCCCCTCCCCAGCCCTGCTGGCTATGCAGGATGTGACCCAAACACAAGATATATGTGTATCACAGTATCACAGTATCACTAAGGTTGGAAGAGACCTCAAAGATCATTGAGTCCAGCCTGTCCCCACAGACCTCATGACTAAACCATGGCACCAAGTGCCACATCCAATCCCCTCTTGAACACCTGTGCTTTGAACATGTCTCTAGTCCTCAGGTGAGATATCCTGGTGTCAGCTTATTCAGGCAAATAATTGTCACTTATCCCCTTCTGACAGCAGAGAGGTGGTTATCATTTATTATTATTGATTTACTATTAGTGATGGTTATTCTTTATTAGTATTTATTAGGAGAGATGGCTAATATTTATTATGAGGGATGGCTATTATTTCCATAGAACCACAGTAGGGGGAGGGATTGGAGGGATCTCTGGAGATCCTTGAGTCCAACCCCCCTGCCAGAGCAGGGTCACCTAGGGCAGGATTCCTAAGAACACATCCAGACACATCTTGCTAGACTCTAGAGAAAGAAACTCCACAACCTCTCTGGGCAGCCTGCTCCAGTGTTTTCCATGCTAAAAATACACTTAGAACTGTGAAGAATTAGAGTGGTTGAGTGAAACCCCTTGAAAAGCTGATGCCACATGCCACTAGTTCTCTCCTGCTGGATTCCATGGTCCTGCTCTTGTAGAGGGGTTGGACTCAAAGATCTGCAGAGGTCCCTTTCAATCCCTAGCATCCTGTGATCTGTGATGGGCCCCGTGATCTTTAACATCTTTATTGATGATCTGGATGAGGGCATTGAGTCCATCATCAGTAAATTTGCAGATGACACCAAGCTGGGGGCAGGAGTTGATCTGCTGGAGGGTAGAGAGGCTCTGCAGAGGGACCTGGACAGGCTGGACAGATGGGCAGAGTCCAAGGGCATGAGATTGAACACATCCAAGTGCCAGGTGCTGCACATTGGCCACAGCAACCCCATGCAGTGCTACAGGCTGGGGTCAGAGTGGCTGGAGAGCAGCCAGGCAGAGAGGGACCTGGGGGTACTGGTTGATGGTAGGCTGAACATGAGCCTGCAGTGTGCCCAGGCAGCCAAGAGGGCCAATGGCATCCTGGCCTGCATCAGGAACAGTGTGGCCAGCAGGAGCAGGGAGGTCATTCTGCCCCTGCACACTGCACTGGTTAGGCCACACCTTGAGTCTTGTGTCTAGTTCTGGGCCCCTCAGTTTAGGAAGGAGGTTGACTTGCTGGAAGGTGTCCAGAGAAGGGCAACAAAGCTGGGGAGGGGTTTGGAACACAGCCCTGTGAGGAGAGGCTGAGGGAGCTGGGGTTGCTTAGCCTGGAGAAGAGGAGACTCAGGGGTGACCTCACTGCTCTCTACAACTACCTGAAGGGAGGTTGTAGCCAGGTGGGGGTTAGTCTCTTCTCCCAGGCAGCCAGCACCCGAACAAGAGGACACAGTCTCAAGCTGCGCCAGGGGAGGTTTTGGCTGGATGTTAGGAGGAAGTTTTACACAGAGAGAGTGATTGCCCATTGGGATGTGCTGCCCAGGGAGGTGGTGGAGTCGCCATCACTGGAGGTGTTCAGGAGGAGACTTGACAGGGTGCTTGGTGCCATGGGTTAGTTGATTAGGTGGTGTTGGATGATAGGTTGGACTCAATGATCTTGAAGGTCTCTTCCAACCTGATCTATTCTATTCTATTCTATTCTATTCTATTCTATTCTATTCTATTCTATTCTATTCTATTCTATTCTATTCTATTCTATTCTATTCTATTCCATCCTATCCTATCCTATCCTGTGATCCAAACCTTTCTGTTACATATATTCTCAATACACATGGCAAGAAAGGCTACATCAGCTGAGGGCTTGTCTGATTTTCCAGCATGAACAGATTCTCTCCCAAATATGAGACTTAAACTGCTGGCTCAGAATTATTACTCCCAGGTGGGAGTTCTCAGGACAAGAAGCAACTCAAAAGACACAGCAGACAGCCCCAGACTCAAGACTCATGCACCCCAGGTACAATTAGAGCTTTCAAAAGGAAACAAGGCATCCTCCTTTCCATTATTAACAGGAAAACTTCAGAGCCTGCAAAATGCTTGGGATAATCTTTTGTAGCTGTGGAAATCTCTCTCCCAGCCAGTTAACCAGACAACACCTTAGCTGACATCCTCAAAACTGCTGTGACTGGAGAACAAATAGAGAGAGTCTATAAAGAGAGAGGCTATAAAAGCACAAACTTGAGGATGGTTGAACAACAGATCAAAATACCCTGGAAAAACCCAGGACTGAACTATTTCAGACTCACAAAATCTCAGCAGCAGCAGCAGGAAAACCTGGAGCACAGCCTGGAAACAGTGGCAGACAAAGACTAAGCAGAGCAGTTTGGCCTGAGCCACTCTTCTGGGCTTCCTGATACCAGGTCACAGCTGCTGTCCTCTTTAATCAAGTAACAGACTGTTAATGACTCAGGCTGTAATAGGTGTTTGGACAGCTGCTGTGTTCCTTCAAGGCTAGGATACATTTTTTAGCTGCTAGCTTTAATTTCAGAAGGGCTGGGAGTGCCAGGATGAGGAACAATGGCTGTGAGCTGGAAGAGGAGAGATTGAGACTAGAGATGAGGAAGAAATTCTTTCCAGTGAGGGTGGTGAGACACTGGAACAGGTTGCCCAGGGAGGCTGTGGCTGCCTCCTCCATGGAGGTGTTCCAAGGCCAGGCTGGATGAGGCCTTGAGCCACCTGCTGTAGTGTGAGGTGTCCCTGCCCATGGCAGGGGGTTTGGAACTGGATGATCTTTAAGGTCCCTTCCAACCCAAGCTATTTGAGGATTCTATGATCTATTTCTTTCCTAATTACATAATGTAAGTACAAAATATTTGTCCACATTCATTCCTTTGGACAACAGAGCTGTGAGCTCTGTGTCCAGTTGTGGAGCCTCTGTTCCAGGAAGGATCTGGAGGTGCTGGAAGGTGTCCAGAGAAGGGCCAGGAGGATGAGCAGAGGGCTGGAGCTGCCCTGCTGTGAGGACAGACTGAGGGAGTTGGGGCTGTGCAGTCTGGAGAAGAGAAGGCTCTGAGGAGACCTAATTGTGGTCTTCCAGTATCTGAAGGGGGCTCCAAGAAAGCTGGGGAGGGACTTTGGAGGGTGTCAGGGAGTGATAGGACTGTGGGGGGAATGGAACAAAACTAGAAGTGGGGAGATTGAGATTGGATGTTAGGAAGAAGTTGTTCCCCATGAGGGTGATAAGAAACTGGCACAGGTTGCCCAGGGAGGTGGTGGAAGCCTCATGTCTGGCAGTTTTTATGGCTGGGGCTCTGAGCAACCTGATCCAGTGTGAGGTGTCCCTGCCCATGGCAGGGGGAGATGGAATTAAATGATCCTCGAGGTCCCTTCCCACCCTGACAATTCTATGACTCTGTGAAATGCATTAGCCAGGCAAAATGCAGTGGCAGACAACAGTCAAGAAGTACAAGGAGCAAAACAAATACTAATGAGCAGCTTGTAATCAATGCCTGGCCAAATACAGCCATAGCTGTCTCCATAAGATCTTTTACACACTAATGGGCAAGGGAGAAGAGGCAAAAGGAAGGAGCACCAGTCTCAAGCTCAGGGTGTGATGAACTTACTGCAGACAGTTTTATCCTTTAATGCCTATTTCTGGCTCAAGACAGAATTGCAAAGTCATTTACCCAACAATTAACTAATCCAAGGCATCTTCTCACAGAAGCTTTCAACTGGGCTACAAATAAATAACCAACACTTCAGAAGCATTTCCTGCATCCTCTTCATCATGTCTTTTATTCCTAGCTCCAAACTCTGGAGCTGCTATTCAAGGGATCTTATGTAAGGCACTGCCATTAGCATTATTTATTTCAGCTTCTCTACAGAAACATCAGCTGGCATTGCAGAGAACCACAGAATGGTCTGGACTGGAAGGGACCTCCAAAGCTCAGCCAGTCCAACCCCTCTGCACTCAGCAGGGACATCCTCCACTAGATCAGGTTGCCCTGAGCCCTGTCCAGAGCCCATCTCCAGGGATTGGCCCCAACTACCTCCCTGGGCAACCTGTTCCAGTGTTCCACCACCCTCCTGGTGCAGAACTTGTTCCTCACATCCAATCTCAATCAGCTCTGCTCTGGTTTGAAGCCATTGCCCCTGCTCCTGTCCCTGCAGGCCTTTGCAAACAGTCTCTCTGCAGCCTTCTTGTAGCCCCCTTCAGGTACGGGCAGGCTGCTATTAGGTCTCCCTGGAAGCTTCTCTTCTCCTGGCTGAACACCCCCAGCTCCCTCAGCCTGTCCTCCTAGCAGAGCTGCTCCAATTTCAGTCTTATTTCTTAGCATTCCTACTGTGAGGGTATCTGAAATATCTTGCCTTTAATCAGTTTAATAAAACCCCAGCTAAAGAAGGATTTGAGAGGGAGGAACAAGGGCACATTTAGGATCATTTAACTGTTTTGCCAACTAGAGACATGGCAGATTTAACCATATTAGTAACAAGACGAGTTAGAGTATTGGCCCCAGAATTATTAGTTAGTTGCTCAGGGGATCAATTCTCTTCATTAAACAGACAAGACTGAAGTCAACTGATGTCAATAAATATGTCAATAAAGGCACCAATGCCATCTCTCTCCCCAGGGTAAATCTAAACAATAATCCAGTTGGCTGCTTCATGGCTGAGCTGCTGACTGAAGCAGAACATCATCATAGGCACAAGAGCAGCTCAGCATTCACATCCACTGCAGGCTTGGAGGAGAACCTGAGGAGCTAATAAAGAAACCATGGTTGAGTTCTGAGACATGGACAGTGGCACTGAGTGCACCCTCAGCAAGTTTGCTGATGACACCAAGCTGTGTGGTGCAGCTGAAAGCTGGAAGGAAGGGATCCATCCAGAGGGACCTCGACAGGCTGCAGAGCTGGGCCCATGACAGCCTCATGAGGTTCAACATGACCAAGTGCGAGGTCCTGCAGCTGGGGCAGGGCAGTCCCAGGCACTGACATAGGCTGGGCAGGGACTGGCATGAGAGCAGCCCTGAAGAAAAGGCCTTGGGCTGCTGGGGGAGGAGAAGCTCAAGAGGAGCCAGCAGTGAGCACTTACAGCCCAGAGAGCCAAGCAGAGCCTGGGCTGCAGCAAGAGAAGTGTGGCCAGCAGGGCCAGGGAGGGGATTCTGCCCCTCTGCTCCACTCTGCTGAGACCACAGCTGGAGCTCTCTGTCCAGTTCTGGAGCCTCTGTGCCAGGAAGGATCTGGAGGTGCTGGAAGGTGTCCAGAGAAGGGCCATGAGGATGAGCAGGTGGCTGGAGCTGCTCTGCTGTGAGGACAGACTGAAGGAGTTGGGGTTGCTCAGTTTGGAGAAGAGAAGGCTCCAGGGAGACCTGGAGAGCCTGGCACAGGTTGCCCAGGGAGGTGGTGGAAGCCTCCTGCCTGGAGGGTTTTGCAGCCAGGCTGGCTGTGGCTGTGAGCAACCTGCTGTAGTGTGAGGTGTCCCTGCCCATGGCAGGGGGGTTGGACTTGGATGATCTTTGAGGTCCCTTCCAACCCTGACAATTCTGTGATTCTGTGCTTTTCTTTGGAGAATGCAAAGCACCTGGGAACATCAACTATCCATCCTCTCAAGGGCCTTCTGCAGAATGGAGACACGTGCAGGTCAGAGCACACAAGACAACTGCACACACCAAATGTATCTGCTCAGAAGACCTCCTGAATACACACTTGTAGACACACACAAAGTCCCACTTGAGTACCATTTGGCAGTTTTCTTTCTTTGCTGGCAGCAGTCCCCAGGGCCTGGCCAGCGCTGCTCAATGCAGCAGAGGCATCAGGCTGGTGAAACAGCTGCTGGCGCAGGCAGGCGGAGCAGGAGCTGGCCAGCTTCTCCTCTGAGAGGCTGCTGGAAGGCAGCCACCATCACAGTGTGCCTGTTGGAGAGCAGCTATCCTGGGTACTAATGACCTTGGGAATAGATGGCTTGAACTTGAGTTCCACTAGAAGAATCCTAAAAGGCTCCATTGGTGGGGGTTTTTGAGACAGAATTGATTGCAGCTCTTTTTTGCCCACCCTTCCCTCCCTGGATCTCTCCAGTTATAAATATTAAAAGCAGAAATCTAAGCCATTTGAATGACCCTTCAGAGCAACACAAACAAACAAAAGACAGCTCCTGGCAAGTGCCTGCTGTTAGATGCACAGAAATGGGTCATTTGCCCAGGACAGCTTCAGCAAGGCTTTGGCATTTCAAGTGGAAACTTGAGCTACTGAGCAGCTCCACCTAGGGCAGCATCTCTGGAAGTTTAAAGGAGCAAGGTCAAGTCAGGGAACATTTTTGTACTTTGTATGCAGCAATGGTTGGGAATAACTTCAGAACTGTGTCCAGTTCTGGGCCCCTCAATTTAAGAAGGACATTGAGACACTTGAACATGTTCAGAGAAGGGCAACAAGGCTGGGGAGGGGTCTGGAGCACAGCCCTGTGAGGAGAGGCTGAGGGAGCTGGGGTTAGAATAATAATAAACCTTTGTTAGAATAAACCAAACCAGGCTGGAAGAGACCTTCAAGATCATCGTGTCCAATCCATCAACCAATCCAACCCACCCAAACAGCTAACCCATAGTTGCTTAGCCTGGAGAAGAGGAGGCTCAGGGGAGACCTTATCACTCTTTATAACTACCTGAAAGGAGGTTGTAGCCAGGAGGGGGTTGGTCTCTTCTCTCAAGCACCCAGCACCAGAACAAGAGGACACAGTCTCAAGCTGCACCAGGGGAAGATTAGGCTGGAGGTGAGGAGAAAAGTTCTTCACTGAGAGAGTTGTTAGCCATTGGAATGTGCTGCCCAGGGAGGTGGTGGAGTCCCCATCCCTGGAGGTGTTCAAAAATGGATTGGATGTGGCACTTGGTGCCATGGTTTAGTCATGAGGTCTGTGGTGACAGGTTGGACCTGATGATCTTTGTGGTCTCTTCCAACCTTGGTGATGCTGTGATACTGTGAAATTTGTCATGCAACCATTGTGGCTGGTTGGCAGCCACCCTTCATGGTGACCACACCACTCAGACACATCAATTTGATGTTCTGGCAATCCAAGCAAGAAGTATCACAGAAGAGGTTAGTATCTCATAGGTTGGTTGGTTGGTTTGTTTGTTTTTTAACACACCTTGAAAAATGACCCCAAAAAAGGAGCCACTGAAACAGAACATCCTTGAGCGTTCCTGACATGGAATAAAGAATAAAGGTCCTGACAAAGCAGCAGTTCTTGATGTGAGCCCCAGTGGGCTCCACAGAATTACAGACTCTCAGCATGGTGGGAGTTGGAAGGGACCTCTGGAAATCACCCATCCCAACCCACCCCCCATCCCCACCCCGCTAAAGCAGGGCACCCACAGCAGCTTGCCCAGGGTCACAATGGCCAGGGGGCTGTGGGATCCCTTCAGAGGAGACTGCACAACCTCTCTGGGCAGCCTGCTCCAGGCCTCCACAGTATCACCAAGGTTGGAAGAGACCTCAAAGATCATCGAGTCCAGCACCCTCACATCAAACAACTTTCTCCTCCTGTTCAGGTGGAACCTCCTGGGTTCCAGTTTGCGCCACTGCTCCTTGTCCTGCCACTGGGCACCACTGACAAGAGACTGGCCCCAGCTTCTTGTCCCTTCCCCCTTCCTTTAGCTCTTGCTCATCATTGGACTGGGGAGAATGGAGCAAAACTAGAAGTGGGTAGATTCAGATTGGATGTTAGGAAGAAGTTGTTCCCCAAGAGGGTGGTGAGAGACTGGCACAAGCTGCCCAGGGAGGTGGTGGAAGCCTCATGCCTGGAGGTCTTTGCAGCCAGGCTGGATGTGGCTGGGAGCAACCTGCTGTAGTGTGAGGTGTCCCTGCCCATGGCTGGGGGGTTGGAACTGGCTGATCCTTGAGGTCCCTTCCAACCCTGACAGTTCTGTGACTCTGTAAACTTCCAGATGTAACTGCTGGTGCAGGTTCTTATTGCTTCTGAGGGCTAGGGCAATCCACCACCTTCTCACAAGTCAGGAGGCAAACAGATGGTACTGGAGGCAGCCATCAAAGCCCCAGTAGGTGAATGTGATCTGTTTTCATCCTTGTGGAGGCTGTTAGATTGGTGAGCTGAATTTCAAGAAGGCTTGCCTGTTAATTCAGTGTGCAAGGCGTAGGAGCAGAGGGTGGCTGCTGTTCCTTCCAAGGAAAATAATCAAAGATGTGTCCAGCATAAATAAATCAGGATACTTAGTTCTTGCTGGAAACAAAGCTAATTGGCCTCCCTTTGCCTTCAGTGACAAACTGGGCATTGCCTACAACATCTGCTCTGGAAATAAATACTCATTTGAGGCGAACAAAATGCCACCAAACCCCCAAGTCTCTGTGAGAGCAGCCATTTCTGGCCAGTGCTAGCATTGTCATGATGGACTGTGCAGCTACTTGTTTGACATCTCACCACTCTGCCTTAATAAAGAGCAGGAGTGGTTGTAGCCTTCTCCTTTCCGACCTAAACCACCCCAGGGCTCTCAGCCTCTCCCCACAGGGCAGTGCTCCAGGCCCTTCAGCATCCTTGGAGCCCTGTGCTGCACTCTCTCGATTTGATCTCTACTTTCTCAGTGCATGGTGAGCTCTTTCTGACTGAACTGTGTAGCTTCTCTAGGAGAAACAATTAGTCAGAGGCTTCAGAAAAAGAATATAAAAAGGGAAAAGATGAGAAGCTGTTAATGTAGGTGGCTCAGGCCTTAGGCTTTCATTGAACCTGAAGGGTAGCATGCATAACAAAACCAACCTCAGAGCTCCCTGAGGTGCTGCTGCTGTTCTGTGCCAACGAAGTGACAAGGCCAGAAGGCTGCTTTTCTTATGCAGGGCAACAGGCATCCCAAGGTGTGCCATGTTCCAACAGCAGATGTATTAAGGTGCAGTCAATAGGCGTTGAGTGAGAAGGTCTGCCCCAAAGCACTGCATGCTTCCCAGGGAAGGAGCTGAGCTTTGTCCACAATCAGCCCAGGCACGACCTTGTTGCCATAACAACCTCAATCACCCAGGGGGGAAACCAAAGCTGCTGGTGGCTCCTGCCTGTGAGTTGGCTCTTGTCACACTCTGTGTCAGGCAACACAAACCTGCAGCTGCCAAGGGAAGGAGCCTGAGGAAAGGCTGAGAGAGCTGGGGCTGCTGAGCCTGGAGAAGAGGAGGCTGAGGGGGAATATTATCACAGAAGAAGGAACAACCAGCTTAGAAAAGACCTCAGAGATCACCAAGTCCAACCTCTCACCCAACACTTCATGACTAACTAAACCATGGCTCCAAGTGCCACATCCAATCCATTTTTTAACACCTCCAGGGATGGCAACTCCACCACCTCCAGCCTAATCTTCCCCTGGTGCAGCTTGAGACTGTGTCCTCTTGTTCTGGTGCTGCTTGCCTGGGAGAAGAGACCAACTCCCTCCTGGCTACAACCTCCCTTCAAGGAGTTGTAGAGAGCAAGAAGGTCTCTCCTGAGCCTCCTCTTCTCCAGGCTAAGCAACCCCAGCTCCCTCAGCCTCTCCTCACAGGGCTGTGCTCCAGACCCCTCCCCAGCTTTGTTGCCCTTCTCTGGACACCTTCAAGTCTCTCAATGTCCTTATCAATGCTTACAAACGTCTGTGTGTGTGTGTGTGTGTGTGTGTGTGTGAGAGTGTGTCAGAAGGATGGGGCCAGGCTCTCCTCAGTGATCCCCAGTGACAGGACAAGAGGTAATGATCACAAACTTGAACATAGAAGTTCCATCTAAACCTGAGGAGGAACTTTGCTGTGAGGGTGGCAGACCCTGGAGCAGGCTGCCAAGAGAGGTGATGGTATCTCTGTCCCTGGAGGCTTTCAAGGCTCACCTGGATGTGTTCCTGTGTGACCTGGAGATGTTTAAAAAGAGCCTGGCTGAGGCACTTGGTGCCATGGTTTAGCAGAGTAGATGGTGTTGGGTGAGAGGTTGGACTTGATGATCTAAAAGGTCTTTTCCAACCTGGTTAATTCCATTCCATTCCATTCCATTCCATTCCATTCCATTCCATTCCATTCCATTCCATTCCATTCCATTCCATTCCATTCCATTCCATTCTATCTATCTGCTTTAGGTGATCCTGCTCTGGCAGGAGGGTTGGACTGGATGATCAGTTCTGATGATGCAAAACTGGCTGAGGGGGAAGTGGCTGTGCTGCCATCCAACACGATCTGGACAGGCTGAGAGCTGAGTGCAGGCAAACCTGATGAAGGTCAATAAGGACAAGTGCAGGAGAAAGACCTTGGAGTGCTGGCGGGTAGCAAGCTCTGCATGGGACAGCAATGTGCCCTGGTGGCCAAAGGCATCCTGGGGGGCAGCAAGAACAATGTGGCCAGCAGGGCTAGGGAGGTTCTTCTCCCCCGCTACTCTGCCCTGCTGAGACCACACCTGCAATCATGTGTCCAGTTTGGGGCTCCCCAGGTCAGGAGGGACAGAGACCTGCTGGAGAGAGTCCAACAGAGAGCTACAAGGATGCTGAAGGAACTTGGAACATCTCTGCTATGAAGAGAGACTGAGAGCCCTGGGGCTGTTTAGTCTGGAGAGGAGAAGGCTGAGAGGGATCTGATCAATGTCTATCAATAGCTGAGGGGTGGGTGGCAAGGGGAGGGGGCCAAGCTCTTTTGGGTGGCACAGAGTAATAAGCCAAGGAACAATGGATAGAGACTGGAACACAGAAGGTTTGACCTCAGCATGAGGAGAAACTCCTTTACAGTGAGGGTGCTGGAGGCCTGGAGCAGGCTGCCCAGAGAGGTTGTGGAGTCTCCTGCTCTGGAGACTTTTCAAACCCACCTGGCTGCATTCCTGTGTGGAGTCCCCTGGGTGGTGCTGCTATGGCAGGGGGGTTGGACTGGGTGATCTCTGGAGGTCCCTTCCAACCTCTAAGGTGCTGTGTTAAATGTTAGTCAGTTAGAGGGTAGAAAGGCTCTGCAGAGGGACCTCGACTGACTGGACAGATGGGCAGAGTCCAACAGGATGGCATTCAACAAGTCCAAGTGCCAGGTGCTGCACTTTGGCTACGGCAATCCCAGGCAGAGCTACAGGCTGGGGTCAGAGTGGCTGAGAGCTCCCAAACAGAGAGGGACCTGGGGGTGCTGATCGACAGCCACCTGAATATGAGCCAGCAGTGTGCCCAGGTGGCCAAGAGGGCCAATGGCATCCTGGCCTGCATTAGGAATAGTGTGGCCAGCAGGAGCAGGGAAGTCATTGTGCCCCTGGACTCTGCATTGGTTAGGCTGCACCTTGAGTCCTGTGTCCAGTTCTGGGCCCCTCAGTTTAAGAAGGACATCGAAACACTTGAACGTGTCCAGAGAAGGGCAACAAAGCTGGGGAGAGGCCTTGAGCACAGCCCTGTGAGGAGAGGCTGAGGGAGCTGGAGTTGTTTAGCCTGGAGAAGAGGAGGCTCAGGGGAGACCTCATTGCCCTCTACAACTACCTGAAGGGTGGTTGTAGCCAGGAAGGGGTTGGCCTCTTCTCCCAGGCACCCAGCACCAGAACAAGAGGACACAGTCTCAAGCTGCACCAGGGGAGGTTTAGACTCAAGGTGAGGAGGAAGTTCTTCACCAAGCGAGTCATTCGTCATTGGAACGGGTTGCCCAGGGAGGTGGTTGAGTTATCGACCCTGGAGGTGTTCAAGAGGGGACTGGATGTGGCACTTGGTGCCATGGTCTAGTCATGGGGTCTGTGTTGATAGGTTGGACTCGATGATCCTCGAGGTCCTTTCCAACCTAAGTGATACTGTGATACTGTGATACTGTGTGATGCTGTGTGTGTGACAGCACGGAAGAGGAGAATCAGCTTAGATGTGATCTCTGCTCTACACCAGCCCAGTCCATCCTGGCTGTGCTCAGGGCAGTGCATGGCAAAGAAGCTGTCTTCCAAAGCAGGCTGCTGAGTGGATTGTGCCCGGGGAGCACAAGGCCAGGACACTGTGGGATGAGTCACTGCAGTGACTCAGGGCTCGCTCTGGCTGCTCATACACTGATACAACATGGCACCACTCTGCCTTCTTTCAGGGGTATTTATAGAAGCCTGAGTCACTTGGCTAAGGAAAGTTGCCTTCTGGAAAGGAACCCTTCCTTGAGCCTTTGGTGCACACACAAGTCCAGCTCAGATGGTCACCAGAGGCACTGGCAGGGTGTTACTACCTGCACCTGGAGCCACACTTATGACAGAGCAATTGCTCTGCACTTCTCATTGACAAGAAGCAGGCAACTGTCCTTCCTCCAGGCCACAGCTCTCCATGTGCATTTAGAAGACTTTTTAGATAAGAGAATCCTAGAATGGTTTGGGTTGGAAGAGACCTTAAAGATCAGCCAGTTCCAACCCCTGCCATGGGCAGGGACACCTCCCACCAGCCCAGATTGCTCAAGGCCTCATCCAGCCTGGCCTTGAACCCCTCCAGGGAGGAAGCATCCACAGCCTGTTCCAGTGTCTCCCCACCTTCACTGCCAAGAATTTCTTCCTCATCTCCAGTCTCAATCTCCCCTCTTCCAGCTCACAGCCATTGCTCTTCATCCTCTCACTCCCAGCCCTTGTTAAAAGTCCCTCTCCAGATCTTTTCAGGTACTGGAAGGCTGCTCTAAGGTCTCCCTGGAGCTTTCTCTTCTCCAGGCTGAACAGCCCCAAGTCTCTCAGCCTGGAATTTAAGATAAAACCTCAGAGGTTTCACTAGTTTCCATTACTCTTCAAGCACACAAACCCTCAGCTAGCACACAGAAGCTTTATTATGGGAACAGAATTTATTAACACCGTATCTGGATTAGGATCAAGCTCTATTCTCAGACACAGGAAAGATGCAGAGGTATGAACAAAGCCCACAATTTGTAAACAGAGATAAAAGAAGGAGAAGTGAACCTTAAGACATGAGCTCATCCTTCCTTCACTGCTTGCTACCCTGAGATATCACAGCTCAGACTGATTGATGAAACTGACAGCAACACAGTATCTCCCTGCATGCTGTTCCCAAGCACAGAGTCCTAGAGTGACAGAAGTGTTTGGCTTGGAAAAGAGACCTCCCAAGTCACTGAGCCCAACCTTCAAGCTAAGACCACCATGGCCATTAAACCACGTCCCATAGTGCCATGGCCATCCATTTCTTAAACACCTCCTAAACAAGAAACCCCAAAGCATCCAATCCTGAACCTGCAATCCTTGTATGGGATCACTCTCTAGGTTAAATTAACAACTGTGAGTTGCAACATGACAAAAGGCAGTTAAAGAAATTGCTCCAAACCAAAAATCACTTACTTAAGAAGATGCTGCTCTGGCTACATCCTGGGTGGTGAGCTAAGTTTTAGCAGAGAAGGGCAACAAAGCTGGGGAGGGGTGTGGAGCACAGCCCTGTGAGGAGAGGCTGAGGGAGCTGGGGTTGCTTAGCCTGGAGAAGAGGAGGCTCAGGGCAGACCTTCTTGCTGTCTCCAACTCCCTGAAGGGAGGTTGTAGCCAGGTGGGGGTTGGTCTCTTCTCCCAGGCAACAAGCTCCAGAACAAGAGGACACAGTCTCAAGCTGTGCCAGGGAAGGTTTAGGCTGGAGGTGAGGAAGCAGTTCATCACAGACAGAGAGATTGGCCATTGGGATGTGCTGCCCAGGGAGGTGGTGGAGTCACCATCCCTGGAGGTGTTTAGGAAGAGACTGGATGAGGCACTTGGTGCCATGGTTTAGTGGATTAGATGGTGCTGGGTGAGAGGTTGGACTTGATGATCTGGAAGGTCTTTTCCAACCTGGTTAATTCTATTCTATTCTATTCTATTCTATTCTATTCTATTCTATTCTATTCTATTCTATTCTATTCTATTCTATTCTATTCTATTCTATTCTATTCTATTTCTAAATAGAATCACAACATTGTCAGGGCTGGAAGGAACCTCAAGCATCATCCAGTTCCAACCCCCTGCCATGGGCAGGGACACCTCACATTACAGCAGGTTGCTCACAGCCACATCCAGCCTGGCTGCAAACACCTCCAGGCAGGAGGCTTCCACCTGGGCAGCCTGTGCCAGTCTCTCACCACCCTTATGGGGAACAACTTCTTCCTAACATCTAAATTATAATGAGATAACTTTAACCTGTCAGGCTGGAGACAAGTCTGGAGGGCAAGGTTTCCATGTCTGCTGTGGCAATAACTTCATCAACTCATCAAAAATGAATCCCCAGCTAGATCAGGTTATTCAGAGCCCCATCAAGCCTTGGAGGACACAGTCTCAAGCTGTGCCAGGGGAAGTTTAGGCTGGAGATGAGGAGAAAGTTCTTCCCAGAAAGAGGAATTGGCCATTGGGATGTGCTGCCCAGGGAGGTGGTGGAGTCACTGTGCCTGAAGGTGTTCAAAAAGGGACTGGATGTGGAGCCATGGTTTAGTTGTCATGAGGTGTTGGGTGATAGGATGGACTTGATGACCTCTGAGGTCTTTTCCAACCTTACTGATTCTATGATTCCATGATCTCTAGGGATGGAGCCTCCCCCACTTCCCCGGGCAACCTATTCCAGTGTTCCACCACCCTTGTACTAAGGAACTTCTCCCTGAAGTCCAGTCAGAATCTGCCCTTCTCTAGTTTAAAAACACTGCCCTCATCCAGGTTGTGATCCTCCTTAGAAGGGGTTAATGAAAACCTCTGACTGCAGTTGTGGAGCCACTGTAAAGAAAAGAACCCTGTGAAACAACCTCGAACCAGAGGTGAATGAATTGTCCCCAGGCAGAGAAATTCAGAGTGGTGAGCACTGCACCTGGCTGACCAGCTCCAAAATCCCTGCCTTTCAGAAGTGCAGTCCCTGCAGATGTGTGTTGCAGGGAGAGGGATTTACAACAAATAAAAGGGCACACTGAAAAAAGCTTTCCTGCTCTGTTCCTTCATCCTGTCTGGATGCCAACTCGAGCACAGCTTTTCCTGCTAACCCATGGGCAAAACCCCTGTAGGTACCAAGTGCCCACAGTCCCAGCAGCAGAATGTTCTCCTGCCCAGACACTGATCCATTAAATGGGTACATGCTCAGAGGTGCTGTGGTGGGGTGAAATTCCCCCCCCCCCCCCCCACACCCCCCAGCATTAAGTTTGGCAGCCCAGCCCAGCTGGAATCAAATGAAAGCTGTGGTTACAGGCAAAG
>NW_027142418.1:1237123-1410334 GCF_026170545.1 Melanerpes formicivorus | reverse complement strand
GGCTGGATGTTAGGAAGAAATTCTTCCCAGCAAGAGAGATTGGCCCTTGGGATGTGCTGGCCAGGGGAGGTGGTGGAGTCCCCATCCCTGGAGGTGTTTAGGAAGAGCCTGGCTGAGGCACTTGGAGCCATGGTTTAGTTAATTAGGTGGTGTTGGGTGATAGGTTGGACTTGATGATCTCAAAGGTCTTTTCCATCCTGCTTAATTCTGTATTCTGTATACCCTTAGTCCAAGTGCAGCCCTCCATACCCTTGCTGTCTGCAGGCCTGAGAGGCAGTGGCAAGGGGACCATGACCCTGCTGATGGCAGTACAGCCCCACACTAAAAGCCTGCAGGAAATCCTGGAGCTGATAGCATTGGGATCTCTGCCAGACTGCTTCTGGTTCCTGCTCCTGAGTCTTTTACATTAAGTCACATTGTGTCATCCCCTGGACATTGTAACCCTCCTTAGAATAGAATATGAATAAACCAAAAAGCACCAAGGTTTGTATGAAATAGATGCTTTGCAGCCTGGGGCTGGGGCACAGCCAGAGCTGGTTGGTGAGACCTCAGGGGCTGGGAGACTGAAGACACACAGACTGCACTGGGCTGCAAGGGACACCTCAGAGGTCATCCCATTCCCATCTCTTTCAGCCTGTCTTCACAAAAGCACAGCTCCAGCCCTCTGAGCTTGCACTGAAGCTGCATTTTAAATGAGTTTGTACCAGGTGTGCTTCCATGACATTATGTGTTCATGGGACCATGGCCAAGGGACTGTTTGCAAAGTGAGACAAGGGCTGGCACCCCCCCAACACAAACCACTTCAGAGCAAGGCTGTCACCTTCTGTGAGGCTGGCAGTGGCCACACAGAATCCCAGCAGGGTGGTTGGACTGCATGACCCTTGGAAGTCCTTTCCAACCCAAACCATTCTATGGTGGGGTTGGAAGGGGACCTCTGGCACAGCTTGAGACTGTGTCCTCTTGTTCTGGTGCTGGTTGCCTGCCCACAGTCTCTGTGTGAGAGCTGCTGTAAGTCAGCTCCTCGGGGTAGGGACTGGCTCCTGCCTTGCCTTGCAGGAGGCTGGATTTCATGCCTGATACATTTTTAATGAGCAGGAGAGCAGGCTGGGGGAGAAGTGCTGCTAATGCTGCACTGGGGCTATTTTTAGGAAGGCATTTGTCTGCTCATTTACAGTTCTTGCACCCAGGGACAAACAGCCAATGCTCCAATTAAGGGAATGCTAATGTGTTGGGTCTTGATTCTGCTGTCATCTGGGCAGGTGCTGCTCTGAAAGAGCTCTGTTGAAGTTCAGGAGTGGATCTGATCAAAGATGAGATCGAAGGCAATCTATTTAGCAGCTCTGCCTGCAGTGGGGAGCACAGCCTGCAGTAAAAGCAGAGAGCTTGGTTGCATAGCATCATCACCATCACTGGAGGTGTTCAGGAGGAGACTTGATTGGGTGCTTGGTGCCATGGGTTAGTTGTTTAGGTGGGTTGGATTGGTTGATGGGTTGGATGTGATGATCTTGAAGGCCTCTTCCAACCTATTCTATTCTATTCTATTCTATTCTATTCTATTCTATTCTATTCTATTCTATTCTGTTCTGTTCTGTTCTGTTCTGTTCTGTTCTGTTCTGTTCTGTTCTATTCTAGGCTCAGCCTCCAGCCCGTTCCTAACCCAACACAGTGTGCAACAAGGCTGGGGAGAGGCCTTGAGCACAGCCCTGTGAGGAGAGGCTGAGGGATCTGGGGTTGCTTAGCCTGGAGAAGAGAAGGCTCAGGGGTGACCTCATTGCTCTCTCCAACTCCCTGAAGGGAGGTTGTACCCAGGTGGGGGTTGGTCTCTTCTCCCAGGCAAGCAGCACCAGAACAAGAGGACACAGTCTCAAGTTGTGCCAGGGGAGGTTTAGGCTGGATGTTAGGAAGAAGTTCTACACAGAGAGAGTTGTTGGCCATTGGGATGTGCTGCCCAGGGAGGTGGTGGAGTCACCATCCCTGGGGGGTGTTCTAGAGGGGATTGGATGTGGCACTTGGAGCCATGGTTTAGTCATGAGGTCTGTGGTGAGAGGTTGGACTTGATGATCTTTGAGGTCTCTTCCAACCTTAGTGATACTGTGATGCTGTAATGTGGCCTCACCAGGGCAGAGCAGAGTGGGAGGAGAACCTCTCTGACCTACTGACCACAGCCCTTCTAATCCACCCCAGGATGCCCTTGGCCTTCTTGGCCACCAGAGCACATTGCTGGCTCATGTTCATCCTTCTATCCACCAGGACCCCCAGATCCTTTTCCCCTTCACTGCTCTCCACAGGTCAGTCCCCAACCTGTACTGATAATTGGGGTTGTTCTTTCCCAGGTGCCAGCCTCTCCCCTTGCCCTTGTTGAGCTTCCTTCAGTGTCTCCCTGCCCAGCTCTTAGCCTGTGCAGGTCTGGCAGCACACTGCTCTGATTTGGTGGTGAGAAGCCCAGGGACAAGAAGCCTTTCTCTGTCTCATCTGGAGGATCAGTGCCGGTTTGCCATCGAGCAGGAGGCGGAGGGGGGAAGTCAGCGAGCAGGACCCGGGAGCTGCTCACGCTGCCTGTTGCCATCTAGTGGAGCTGGTCGAGCTCCAGCCTGCCTGCTCCCTCCTCCCCCCGGGGCACACAGCATGGCAGGGAACCTCTCTGCTGGCTTTTTCGCCCTCCTGCCCGGGCTGTGCCACCTGCGTTCCGACACAGCATCTGTAAGCCTCTGGAGATCGCTGGGCTCTGCCTTTGCCAGCTGCTGGTTTAGCTCACAGCACACTCATTGCACTGCCTCTGGGGAGGCTGCTGGGCTCTGGGGAGGCAGCTGGGCTCTGGAGAGGCTCCGGGGAGGCTGCTGGGCTGCGAGGAGGCTGCCGGGCTCTGGAGAGGCTCTGGGGAGGCTGCTGGGCTGTGGAGATGCTGCTGGGCTCTGGAGAGGCTCCGGGAAGGCTGCTGGGCTCTGGGGAGGGTCCGGGGAGGCTGCTGGGCTGTGGAGAGGCTGCTGGGCTCTGGAGAGGCTCTGGGGAGGCTGTTGGGCTCTGGGGAGGCTGTTGGGCTCTGGAGAGGCTCCGGGGAGGCTGCTGGGCTGTGGAGAGGCTGCTGGGCTCTGGAGAGGCTCTGGGGAGGCTGTTGGGCTCTGGGGAGGCTGTTGGGCTCTGGAGAGGCTCCGGGGAGGCTGCTGGGCTGTGGGGAGGTTGCTGGGCTCTGGAGAGGCTCCGGGAAGGCTGCTGGGCTGTGAGGAGGCTGTTGGGCTCTGGGGAGGCTCTGGGGAGGCTGCTGGGCTGTGGGGAGGCTGCTGGGCTCTGGAGAGGCTCCGGGGAGGTTTCTGGGCTCCGGAGAGGCTGTTGGGCTGTGGGGAGTGATGCCCAGCTCTGGGAGTGAGAATCAGCAGCACCAAGCAGGGTCTGCATCAGAGTCCTTTATCAACTTCATCAAATCTAATTATCCCCAGGGCCAATCCAGGCTGGGTGAGGAGTGGCTCCAGAGCAGTCCTGCTTGGAGCAAGGGCCCCAAACCTGAACCCAGTATTGGAGAAGCAGCCTCAGCAGTGCTGAGCACTCAGTGGTGAGGCAGAGACCCATCAGAAGCTGATTCCTGTGCACATTGTGTTGAGCAGCAGTGTTGCCTCCCTGCTCCTGAGTGTGCTTGCTGGGGATGGAGCCTCAATGGAAAAAGCCAGGATCACTAAGTACTGCACGGGGATGACTCCTGAGTAAACAGCAGAAAGCATCACAATGCAGAACCAAGGGATGGAAACAAAAGTGCTCAACTCTGGCATCTGCAGCCAGGGCACATCCAGGATCTGGCTCTTCTCCCTCTGCTGACAGAAGGTTCATTAACATCACAAAGCTACTTGTGAATTCTTTAAGGACTTTTGTTCTTCTCAGGCCGGCTGCCTGCAGACAAGCCCCAGTGACTGACAGCAACACTGTGCTGCAGGAATTCTTTCCAGGGAAGAAGATGCAGAAAAAGACATATTGCCCAGCCCAGGCCTGTCTGTGACTTCCCTGCCCTTGTGCACCCTGGGAACGCTGGCTGAGAAGCTTTGGTCACAGGATCACTGATGTGAGGGGTTGGAAGGGACCTCTGTAGACATTCCAGGCCAACCCCCAGCCAGAGCAGGAGCACAGAATCCAGCACAGGTCACACAGGAACACATCCAGACAGGGCTGCAAAGGTTCCACAGAAGGAGACTCCACAACCTCTCTGGGCAGCCTGCTCCAGGGCTCTGGGACCCTCACAGTCAAGAAGTTCTTCCTCATGGTGAGCTGGAACCTCCTGTGCTGCAGTTTCCATCCCTTGCCCCTTGTCCTATCCCAGGGCACAGTGAGCAGAGGCTGTCCCTGTCCCTTCCCTCCTGACCCCCAGCCCTCAGCTCTTGATCTACATTGATCAGATCCCTCTCAGTCTTCTCCTCTCCAGACTAAACAGCCCCAGGGCTCTCAGCCTCTCCTCCCCAGGCAGTGCTGCAGTCCCTTCAGCATCCTTGTAGCCTCCCTTGGACTCTCTCCAGCCGATCTCTGTCCCTCCTGACCTGGGGAGCCCAGAGCTGGATGCAATATTCCAGGTGAGGTCTCACCAGGTCAGAGCAGAGGGGGAGCAGAACCTCCCTGGATCTGCTGGCCACTCTTCTGAATGCAGCCCAGGACCCCACTGGCCTTCTTGGCCCCCAGGGCACATTGCTGTCCCATGCAGAGCTTGCTGCCCACCAGCACTCCCAGGTCCTTCTCCACAGTGCTGCTCCCCAGCAGATCCCCTCCCAGCCTGTGCTGCTGCAGTCACCTGGTCACCTGTTGCACAGCTGTGAGCCTCCACTGCAGGTGTGTTTGTTGCCAGCCTCTTTCTCTGGCTGTCAGACACTGCTATGGAGACATCAGCTCAGTTCATGGATCTGACACAACTTTCTTCCAGGCTCCTCTGTGCTTGCAGCAGCTTGGTGGTGCTGTGAGAAGGCCCTGTGCCAGCTCCTTTGTTCCAAAGGAAGGATCTAAATCATTTAATGTTTCAAAAACATGCCTGGAAATCAGTGGAGGGGATTAGAAGCAGCAAAGCTGTTCAAGTTCAGCGCACAGCCATCAGGGTTGAAACAAGTGTCAGAGGTTCCTCTCGCTCCAACTTGGTGATGAAGGCTCAGAACAAGCACAGCAGAGACAGAGACTCTGAGCTGGAGCCCATGCTGGTGTGAAGCTGGCTTGGTCCAAGTGAGGTGAAGAATGCAGGCTAACATCAGAGAATCGCAGCAGCACAGAGAGGTTGGGGTTGGAAGGGAGCTCTGAAGATCATCCAGTCCAACCCCTCTACCAGAGCAGGAGCACCCAGGGCAGGTCACACAGCACTGCATCCAGAAGGGTTTTGGAAGTCTCCAGGGAAGGAGACTCCACAACCTCTCTGGGCAGCCTGCTCCAGGGCTGCAGCACCCTCACAGTGAAAAAGTAGCTAAAGCCTGAGCAGGGGATGAAGCAGTGGCTAAAGCCTGAGCAGAGGGTGAGGCAGTGGCTAAAGCCTGAGCAGGGGCTGAAGCAATGGCTCAAGCCAGAGCAGGGGCTGAGGCGACGGCTGAAGCCAGAGCAGGGGCTGAGGCGGCGGCTCAAGCCTGAGCAGGGACTGAGGCGACGGCTAAAGCCTGAGCAGGGGCTGAGGCGGCGGCTCAAGCCTGAGCAGGGGCTGAGGCGGCGGCTAAAGCCTGAGCAGGGGCTGAGGCGGCGGCTAAAGCCTGAGCAGGGACTGAGGCGACGGCTAAAGCCTGAGCAGGGGCTGAGGCGGCGGCTAAAGCCAGAGCAGGGGCTGAGGCGGCGGCTCAAGCCTGAGCAGGGGCTGAGGCGGCGGCTAAAGCCTGAGCAGGGACTGAGGCGACGGCTAAAGCCTGAGCAGGGGCTGAGGCGGCGGCTCAAGCCTGAGCAGGGGCTGAGGCGGCGGCTAAAGCCTGAGCAGGGACTGAGGCGACGGCTAAAGCCTGAGCAGGGGCTGAGGCGGCGGCTCAAGCCTGAGCAGGGGCTGAGGCGGCGGCTCAAGCCTGAGCAGGGGCTGAGGCGGCGGCTAAAGCCTGAGCAGGGACTGAGGCGGTGGCTAAAGCCAGAGCTGGGGCTGAGGCGGCGGCTCAAGCCTGAGCAGGGGCTGAGGCGGCGGCTAAAGCCTGAGCAGGGACTGAGGCGGCGGCTAAAGCCTGAGCAGGGGCTGAGGCGACGGCTAAAGCCTGAGCAGGGGCTGAGGTGGCGGCTAAAGCCAGAGCAGGGGCTGAGGCGGCGGCTAAAGCCTGAGCAGGGGCTGAGGCGGCGGCTAAAGCCAGAGCAGGGGCTGAGGCGGCGGCTAAAGCCAGAGCAGGGGCTGAGGCGGCGGCTAAAGCCTGAGCAGGGACTGAGGCGGCGGCTAAAGCCAGAGCAGAAGCTGAGGCGGCGGCTCAAGCCTGAGCAGGGGCTGAGGCGGCGGCTAAAGCCTGAGCAGGGACTGAGGCGGCGGCTAAAGCCTGAGCAGGGGCTGAGGCGACGGCTAAAGCCTGAGCAGGGGCTGAGGCGGCGGCTAAAGCCAGAGCAGGGGCTGAGGCGGCGGCTAAAGCCAGAGCAGGGGCTGAGGCGGCGGCTAAAGCCTGAGCAGGGACTGAGGCGGCGGCTAAAGCCAGAGCAGAAGCTGAGGCGGCGGCTAAAGCCAGAGCTGGGGCTGAGGCGGCGGCTAAAGCCTGAGCAGGGACTGAGGCGGCGGCTAAAGCCTGAGCAGGGGCTGAGGCGGCGGCTAAAGCCTGAGCAGGGGCTGAGGCGGCGGCTAAAGCCTGAGCAGGGACTGAGGCGGCGGCTAAAGCCTGAGCAGGGGCTGAGGCGGCGGCTAAAGCCTGAGCAGGGACTGAGGCGGCGGCTAAAGCCTGAGCAGGGGCTGAGGCGGCGGCTAAAGCCTGAGCAGGGACTGAGGCGGCGGCTAAAGCCAGAGCAGGGGCTGAGGCGGCGGCTAAAGCCTGAGCAGGGACTGAGGCGGCGGCTAAAGCCTGAGCAGGGGCTGAGGCGGCGGCTAAAGCCTGAGCAGGGGCTGAGGCGGCGGCTAAAGCCTGAACAGGGACTGAGGCGGCGGCTAAAGCCAGAGCTGGGGCTGAGGCGGCGGCTAAAGCCTGAGCAGGGGCTGAGGCGACGGCTAAAGCCTGAGCAGGGGCTGAGGCGGCGGCTAAAGCCAGAGCAGGGGCTGAGGCGGCGGCTAAAGCCTGAGCAGGGGCTGAGGCGGCGGCTAAAGCCAGAGCAGGGGCTGAGGCGGCGGCTAAAGCCTGAGCAGGGACTGAGGCGGCGGCTAAAGCCAGAGCAGAAGCTGAGGCGGCGGCTAAAGCCTGAGCAGGGGCTGAGGCGGCGGCTAAAGCCAGAGCTGGGGCTGAGGCGGCGGCTAAAGCCTGAGCAGGGGCTGAGGCGGCGGCTAAAGCCTGAGCAGGGACTGAGGCGGCGGCTAAAGCCAGAGCTGGGGCTGAGGCGGCGGCTAAAGCCTGAGCAGGGGCTGAGGCGGCGGCTAAAGCCTGAGCAGGGACTGAGGCGGTGGCTAAAGCCTGAGCAGGGGCTGAGGCGGCGGCTAAAGCCTGAGCAGGGGCTGAGGCGGCGGCTAAAGCCTGAGCAGGGGCTGAGGCGGCGGCTAAAGCCAGAGCCGGGGCTGAGGCGGCGGCTAAAGCCTGAGCAGGGACTGAGGCGGCGGCTAAAGCCTGAGCAGGGGCTGAGGCGACGGCTAAAGCCTGAGCAGGGGCTGAGGCGACGGCTAAAGCCAGAGCAGGGGCTGAGGCGGCGGCTCAAGCCTGAGCAGGGGCTGAGGCGGCGGCTAAAGCCTGAGCAGGGACTGAGGCGACGGCTAAAGCCTGAGCAGGGGCTGAGGCGGCGGCTAAAGCCTGAGCAGGGGCTGAGGCGGCGGCTAAAGCCTGAGCAGGGGCTGAGGCGGCGGCTAAAGCCAGAGCAGGGGCTGAGGCGGCGGCTAAAGCCTGAGCAGGGGCTGAGGCGGTGGCTAAAGCCTGAGCAGGGACTGAGGCGGTGGCTAAAGCCAGAGCTGGGGCTGAGGCGGCGGCTAAAGCCTGAGCAGGGGCTGAGGCGGCGGCTAAAGCCTGAGCAGGGACTGAGGCGACGGCTAAAGCCAGAGCTGGGGCTGAGGCGGCGGCTAAAGCCTGAGCAGGGGCTGAGGCGGCGGCTAAAGCCTGAGCAGGGACTGAGGCGGTGGCTAAAGCCTGAGCAGGGACTGAGGCGGCGGCTAAAGCCTGAGCAGGGGCTGAGGCGGCGGCTAAAGCCTGAGCAGGGGCTGAGGCGGCGGCTAAAGCCTGAACAGGGACTGAGGCGGCGGCTCAAGCCTGAGCAGGGACTGAGGCGACGGCTAAAGCCTGAGCAGGGGCTGAGGCGGCGGCTAAAGCCTGAGCAGGGACTGAGGCGGTGGCTAAAGCCTGAACAGGGACTGAGGCGGCGGCTCAAGCCTGAGCAGGGGCTGAGGCGGCGGCTAAAGCCTGAGCAGGGACTGAGGCGGTGGCTAAAGCCTGAGCAGGGACTGAGGCGGCGGCTCAAGCCTGAGCAGGGACTGAGGCAGTGGTTGTTTTAGGCTATGCCTTCAAAATTCAGTTAGAGATGTTGAGCAGAAAAGTAGGAAGCATATGAACAAATCACTCTTGGGTGTGAAAAGGAAACAAAAGATTATTCTTGAATAAGAGGAGCTGTACCAGAACAACTCTTCCCTCTTCTCTTCTGATCTCTGGCTGTTCTGCTTTGCTTGGGAGAGATGAAGTGCTTCTGGCTGGCCTTGGCTAAGTCTAACTTCTCTGCTCCTTTCTCTTGTCCCTTTTGTACAGGGGGATATGGGGGAGGTAGGAAGAGGGAAGCTGGTAGCTTCCCCTGGTCCTTGGCCAGGGGTAGTCCTTACTCTGTGCAGTTCTGGGCTCCTCAGGTTAGGAAAGATGTTGAGATGCTGGAAGGTGTCCAGAGAAGGGCAAGAAAGCTGGGGAGGGGTCTGGAGCACAGCCCTGTGAGGAGAGGCTGAGGGAGCTGGGGTTGCTTAGCCTGGAGAAGAGGAGGCTCAGGGGAGACCTTCTTGCTGTGTACCACTCCCTGAAGGGAGGTTAGAGCCAGGTGGGGGTTGGTCTCTTCTCCCAGGCAGGCAGCCAGCAGCAGAACAAGAGGACACAGTCTCAAGCTGTGCCAGGGGAGGTTTAGGCTGGAGGTGAGGAAGAAATTCTTCCCAGCAAGAGAGATTGTCCCTTGGGATGTGCTGCCCAGGGAGGTGGTGGAGTCATCATCCCTGGAGGTGTTCAAGAGGGGATTGGTTGTGGCATTTGGTGTCATGGTTTAGTCAAGAGGTCTGTGGTGAGAGGTTGGACTTGATGATCTTTGAGGTCTCCTCCAGCCTTGGTGATTCTGTGATTCTGTGAAATGCAGCTTCCTCCTTTCCCCTAAAAGAGTCTCTGAGCAGGAGCTTGAGACAGACTTCAGCTGAAGGTGAAAGTTGGAACACAGCTAATTATCACAGGTCATTAGTGACAGAACAAGAGGGAATGGCCTCGAGCTGCCACTGGGTAGGGTTAGACTGGAGAATAGGAAACATTTTCTCATGACAAGAGGATTGGAATGTGCTGCCCAGGGAGGTGGTGGAGTCCCCAAGCCTGGAGATGTTTAAAGGTGGTTTGGATGTGATGCTTGGGGCTGTGGTTTAGGGGTGACCCTTGTAGAGTAGGGTCAGTGGTTGGACTTGGTGATGCTGAGGCTCTCTTCCAACCTGAATGCTATTCTGTGGTGCTTGGTTGTGACTTCCATTGCAAAAGCTTTCAGGATCAGCTCTGCAGAGCTTCTCCAACCTTGTACTTGGAGCTTGAACCTAGGGCTCGGTGAAACACATCACAACAGAGATGTCATTGAAGAGGAGAGGATTCTGTAAGGACCCCTCTGGGTGTGGGGGACAAGCAAACTGCTGGGCTCAGCCTGCTGGCCACCCTTCCACTCTTTTCTCTGAGGTGCATTGCCAGAGTGCTACTAATGTTTTAGATCAAAGAGGACTGCAAAAGCACACTAGAAATCCTTTTCCAGGTCTGTATTTTTGCTGTGGTTTGGTGTTTTTCTCCTCTTCCTCCCCTTCATTTGCTGGGTAGTCAAGCCTGACAGGCTTTTAATGCTGTGCCAGGTTCTCTGGGAGCTGCAGAGTCCTTCCTTCTAATGGCTGCATGATGTAATTCCATTTCAGCATCCTCTAAATCGCTCCTTCTGCTCCCACAGAGCTCACATGGACATTCCAGTGAGACTTGGGACAGGCTGAGAGCTGGGCACAGAGAAACCCAAGGAGGCTCAACAAGGAGAAGTGCAGAGTCCTGCACCTGGGCAGGAAGAATAAACTGCAGCAGCGCAGGCTGGGAGGTGATCTGCTGGAGAGCAGCCCTGTGGAGAGGGACCTGGGAGTGCTGGTGGAGAACAAGTTCTGCATGTGCCCTGGGGGACAAGAAGGCCAATGGGGTCCTGGGGGGCATTGGGAAGAGTGTGTCCAGCAGATCAGGGAGGTTCTCCTCCCCCTCTGCTCTGACCTGGTGAGACCTCACCTGGAATATTGCATCCAGCTCTGGGCTCCCCAGGTCAGGAGGGACAGAGATCTGCTGGAGAGAGTCCAAGGGAGGGCTACAAGGATGCTGAAGGGACTGCAGCACTGCCTGGGGAGGAGAGGCTGAGAGCCCTGGAGCTGTTTAGTCTGGAGAGGAGAAGGCTGAGAGGGATCTGATCAATGTCTATCAAGAGCTGAGGGCTGGGGCTCAGGAAGGAAGGGACAGGGACAGCCTCTGCTCACTTGTGCCCTGGGATAGGACAAGGGGCAATGGATGGAAACTGCAGCACAGGAGGTTCCAGCTCAACCTAAGGAAGAACTTCTTGACTGTGAGGGTCCCAGAGCCCTGGAGCAGGCTGCCCAGAGAGGTTGTGGAGTCTCCTTCTGTGGAGCCTTTGCAGCCCTGTCTGGATGTGTTCCTGTGTGACCTGTGCTGGATTCTATGCTCCTGCCCTGGCAGGGGGGTTGGACTGGAATGTCTCCAGAGATCCCTTCCAACCCCTCACATCCTGTGAGCTGTGTGTGCATGCAGGTGGAAGTTTTGCTTTATGCATGGGTGTTTAATCCTGGTGTGGCCTTAAACTATCACAGGTGGCAAAGCAGAGGCAGCCCTGCAAGAGTGTTGGGTACCCAGAGCTGGTTGTGATCAAAGGTTTCAAAGGTTTCTCCTTTCCCTCAGTAAATAATTTCTCCCCCCAAACATGAAAGCTTCTTCCTTTCATTATTCTGGTGCAGTACTAACTGACCAGAGAGGAGAAGAAAAATCAGGAGGGGAAAAAAAACAAACCTCAAACCCTTCAGGACTTAAGAAGTTGGCCTTTGAACCCAACTTTTCAGCACCTTGCTTCAGCAAGGCTTTGGTGCCACAGAGGCTGCTGACTGATGCCTGTGCTGTTGCACTCTGTGGTGCTGATCTTTGCCTGCTCCTCAGCAAGCTGCTGCTCACCCTCTTGGGCTGTCCAGTTCAATGGAGACAGGGATCTGCTGGAGAGAGTCCAGCAGAGGGCAAGGAGGATGATCAGGGGACTGGAGCACTGTCTGGGGAGGAGAGGCTGAGGGACCTGGGGCTGTTCAGACTGGAGAAGACTGAGAGGGGATCTAATAAATGTTCATCAATAACTGAGGGCTGGGGGTCAGGAGGGAGGGGACAGGGACAGCCTCTGCTCACTTGCTCCCTGTGATAGGACAAAGGAGCAATGGATGTAAGCTGCAGCACAGGAGGTTCCACCTCAACATGAGGAAGAACTTCTTGACTGTAAGGGTCCCAGAGCCCTGGAGCAGGCTGCCCAGGGAGGTTGTGGAGTCTCCTTCTGTGGAGCCTTTGCAGCCCTGTCTGGATGTGTCCCTGTGTGACCTGTGCTGGGTTCTATGCTCCTGCTCTGGCAGGGGGGTTGGACTGGAAGATCTCTTTGGGTCCCTTCCAACCCCTCACATCCTGTGAGCCTGTGAAAAGCCATCCCCAGGCTTGTTTGTCTTCGAGAGGAGAACCAGGCTTGGCAAACTGCAGCTCAGCTTTAGTGAGAGAGGTCAAGATTGGACTCTTGACACCATGAATTGCAAGAGAGAAGTGGAAGCTGTATTGCCACTGGGTGTGCTCCTGCATCTTCCTCACCTGAGCTGGTGGAGGTTTTCCTGCAGGACTCTGGGGCATACACCAGTGTGGGCTGGATGCTTCTGAGCAGTGCATCGTGTTGCTGCACCAACAACCCCAGGCACTGCTCCAGGCTTGGAGCAGAGTGGTTGGAAAGTTTCTCATCAGGAGAGGACCTGGGGGTGCTGGTTGGCAGCTGGTTGAAGATGAGTCAGGTTGTTCCCAGGTGGCCAAGAAGGCCACCAGCAGCCTGGCTTGGAGCAGCAGTAGTGTGGGCAGCAGGAGCAGGGCAGGGATTGTCCCCTTGTACTCAGCACTGCTGAGGCCACAGCTTGAGTGCTGGGTTCAGGTTTGGGGCCCTCACTCCCAGAAGGACATTGAGGGCTGGAGCAGGTCCAGAGAAGAGCAACAAAGCTGGGGAAGGGTCTGGAGAATAGAGTTGGGGAGGAGCAGCTGAGGGAGCTGGGGGTGTTAAGCCTGGAGAAGAGGAGGCTGAGGGAGACCTCATTGCTCTCTACAGCTCCACGAAAGGAGGTTGGAGCCATGTGGGGCTTGGGCTCTTCTCTCTACTGTCAGGTGATAGGATGAGAGGAAAAAGCCTCAAGCTGTGCCAAGGAGGTTTAGGTTGGAGATTAGGGAAAAATTCTTTGCTGCAAGAGTGGTCAGGGATTGGCAGAGGCTGCCCAGAGAGGTGGTGGAGTCCCCATCCCTGGAGAGGTTCAAGAAACCTGGGGACATGGAGGTGTTGGGTTGATGGTTGGACTTGATGATCCTTTCCAACACATGGTCATTTCCAACCCAACCCATGCTCTGATCCTGTGTGCTGCAGTCACATTGGTCAGATTCCCAGCACCCAGGGAACTGCTGCTCTGGCCCTGGACTCAGCCTGAGTCACAGACTCACAGAATGGCCTGGGCCAGAAGGGACCTCCAAAGCTCATCCAGTCCAACCCCCTGCACTCAGCAGGGACATCCTCCACTGGATCAGGTTGCCCAGAGCCCTGTCCAGCCTCACCTTGAATAGCTCCAGGCTTGGAGCCTCAACCACCTCCCTAGGCAGCCTCTTCCAGTGTTCCACCACCCTCCCAGTAAAGAGCCAGGATGTGTTCACTTAAGTAGTGGTGAGGGAAGACTCCAAGCAATAATCAGAACACATCAGGGTTTTACAGGTGCAGCAGAGCCCAGTGTTGACTTCCTGGGAATTCAAGACCTGCAGGGGGAAGCTGTATTAGCACCATGGAAAATGTGGGGCAGAGAGGACTGGAGGTCAGCTAGAAAGTACTGGAGGTCATAGAATGGTCTGGGTTGAAGGGACCTCCAAAGCTCATCCAGTCCAACCCCCTGCACTCAGCAGGGACATCCTCCACTGGATCAAGTTGCCCAGAGCCCTGTCCAGCCTCACCTTGAAGATCTCCAGGGATGGGGCCCCAGCCACCTCCCTGGGCAACCTGTTCCAGTGTTCCACCACCCTCCTGGTAAAGTCATTTTGCAGGTCACAATTTACCCTTGGCTAGAACTGGTCTTCAGGCCATACACACGGGTAGCTGACCTAGATGAAAGCCTCCTCAGGGTGTTCTTATGAACAAAGAAGTCATTTCCTTTGAGGCTGTGTCTTATCTCCACTCAGAACTTAGCATTACCCTAGGGAAGTTCAACCCAGCTGGGTGCAGGCTCGTTCAGCAGCCCCTCTGGCTGTTGCTGGATGTAAATGCTCACCTGTAGCAGAGCTCCACGGCTCCCAGAGCCCCCTCTTAGCTTTGTGCTGCAATCTGCATCCCTAAATAAATCTCATGAGGGTCACTGGTGACTTTTCTTGGACAAAGATCATAGAGAATTCAGGGACTTCAAGAGTAGCTTTAAGGAAATCGTTGAAAGGTTAGCTAATGATGCTCCCTTTTAATCTGCTCTTTGTTCATGCTCAGAATAGCTTGGATTGGTTTGGGCCAGCCTGGGTTGTTTTGCAGTCAATACCTCAAGTGGGAGCTGAAAATCAAAATAAGGGAGGGTTTGGATGAGAGAAAAGGGGGAAAGAAAAAAGCAGAAAGAATTACTGTTTCAAGCTGGAGGAAGGGCAGGTTGTTAAAAGATTTGTAATAAATGAAAGCAGCAAAAAATCAATTTCCAGCAGGAGCAGCCATGGGATGGATAACCAGGACATGACTCCAGCCACAGGGAGAGACAATGGAACCCAAACAGAGAAGAGCACAGGATCACAGGATGTGAGAGGTTGGAAGGGACCTCTGGTGATCCTCCTGCCGCAGCAGGAGCACAGAATCCAGCACAGGTCACACAGGAACACATCCAGACAGGGCTGCAAAGGCTCCACAGAAGGAGACTCCACAACCTCTCTGGGCAGCCTGCTCCAGGGCTCTGGGGCCCTCACAGTCAAGAAGTTCTTCCTCATGCTGAGGTGGAACCTCCTGTGCTGCAGTTTCCATCCATTGCCCCTTGTCCTATCCCAGGGCACAGTGAGCAGAGGCTGTCCCTGTCCCTTCCTGACCCCCAGCCCTCAGCTATTGATAGACATTGATCAGATCCCTCTCAGTCTTCTCCTCTCCAGACTGAACAGCTCCAGGGCTCTCAGCCTCTCCTCCGCAGGCAGTGCTGCAGTCCCTTCAGCATCCTTGTAGCCCTCCCTTGGACTCTCTCCAGCAGATCCCTGTCCCTCCTGAACTGTGGAGCCCAGAGCTGGATGCAATACTCCAGGTGAGGTCTCAGCAGGGCAGAGTAGAGTGGGAGGAGAACCTCCCTGAATCTGCTGGACACACGCTTCCTAATGCAGCCCAGGACCCCATTGGCCTTCTTGTCCCCCAGGGCACATTGCTGTCCCATGCAGAACTTGCTGCCTACCAGCACTCTCAGGGCCTTCTCCACAGAGCTGCTCTCCAGAAGATAGTAACATAGTATCACAGTATCACAGTATCAGTCAGGGTTGGAAGGGACCACAAGGATCATCTCGTTCCAACCCCCCTGCCATGGGCAGGGACACCCCACACTAGATCAGGCTGGCCAGAGCCTCATCCAGCCTGGGCTTAAACACCTCCAGTGATGGGGCCTCAACCACCTCTCTGGATAACCCATTCCAGGGCTTCACCACTCTCATGGGGAAGAACTTCCTCCCAGTCTGTCCTGCTGCAGTTTATTCTTCCTGCCCAGGTGCAGGACTCTGCACTTCTCCTTGTTGAGCCTCACTGGGGTCCTCTCTGCCCAGCTCTCAGTCTGTCCAAGTCTCTGAATGGCCTCACAGCCTTCAGGTGTCTCAGCCAAGCCTTCCAGTTTGGTGTCATCAGCAAACCTGCTGAGCAGCCTCTGTCTGTCTGTGCCCTCATCAATGCCATTGATGAAGATGTTGAACAGGACTGGACCCAGCACTGATCCCTGAGGGACTCCACTGGTTACAGCACTCCAGCTGGACCTGGCACCAAACCATGGAGTTGGTTTGGTTTGGAAATGACCTTTAAGGCCACCCACCCATTACCTAACTCACTTTGTCCTGTTGTGCTCCCTGCTTTGGTTTGCTTTGGGGGGCAGGTTCCTGTCACCCAGTGTCCCACCCCAGGTGGAGCCCAGGCTGAGCTCTGAGTGTGCTGCAGTTCAAAGAAGGATGTGACTTGTAAGTGCTAACCAAACAGCTCTCACTTCTACACTCTGCTTCCCTGCAGCCTTTCCACTCTGGGGACAGCTCAGCAGAAAAAGGCTCTCAGGGAGGTGAATCTGCAGGGATCTACCGAAAGGCTGATCCTGTGTTGCCTGTTGTGATTGAGGAGGCTGTAAATCAAGCATGGAGGTGACACTCTTCCTCTTGCCTTTCTGCAGGAGCTCTTTGATCTCTAAGTGCAGCTGTTCAGCCTGATGCCACATTCTAGCCCACTGTCAGCTGACACCTGAGCCCCCCTGCCACCTGCCCTACCTCAGCTCAGGGGCTGCACCCTCTGCCCTCAGCACCTCAGCCCCTTCAAAGCCTGGCATGAGAAAACTGGGGGGTGGGGAGTTAGGGTTCTGAGCGACTTCTGTGGCTTCTTATAGAATCATAGAACCATTAAGGGTTCTATGGGAATGATGTCTAAGATCATAAGATAGTTGCTGGAAGGTGTCCAGAGAAGGGCAACAAAGCTGGGGAGGGGTCTGGAGCACAGCCCTGTGAGGAGAGGCTGAGGGAGCTGGGGTTGCTTAGCCTGGAGAAGAGGAGGCTCAGGGGAGACCTTCTTGCTCTCTCCAACTCCCTGAAGGGAGGTTGTAGCCAGGTGGGGGTTGGTCTCTTCTCCCAGGCACCCAGCACCAGAGCAAGAGAACACAGTCTCAAACTGTGCCAGGGGAGGCTCAGGCTGGATGTTAGGAAGAAATTCTTCCCAGCAAGAGAGATTGGCCATCGGGATGTGCTGCCCAGGGAGGTGGTGGAGTCACCATCCCTGGAGGTGTTTAAGAAGAGCCTGGCTGAGGCACTTGGTGCCATGGTTTAGTTGATCAGATGGTGCTGGGTGAGAGGTTGGACTTGATGATCTCTGAGGTCTTTTCCATCCTGGTTAATTCTATTCTATTCTATCACTGAGTCCAACCACAACCCAGCTCCCATGCCACTAAACCACATCCTGAAGCACCACATCTGCAGCTTCTGGAACACCTGCAGGGATGGGGATTGCAGCACCTCCCTGGGCAGCCTGTTCCAATGCCTGATCACTCTTGCAGCAAAGACATTTTACTTCATCTCCACCCTAAACCTCCCCTGGAACAACTTCAGCCCGTTTGCCCTCATCCTGTTTCTGGTTACTTGGGAGAAGAGACTAACAGCAGCCTCACTCCAGTCTCCTTTCAGGGAGTTGTAGAGAGCAATGAGGTGTCCCCTCAGCCTCCTCTTCTCCAGGTCAAACAATCCCAGCTCCCTCAGCTGCTGCTCATCTGATGTCCTCCAAACCCCTCACCAGCCTCACTGGCCTTCTCTGGGTACTATCCAGGACCTCAATATCATTCTTGTACTTCTTACTCCCTTTGAGATGGTTTTGCCTCTTGAGGTGTCATCCTCTCCCTGATCTTAGGGAAATTGGGGATCCAAGGAGGCAGCTGTTACATTTCAGCGCCCTCCATAGCTGGGAAACCTGGCAGGCATTTAATCACATAGCTCTTACTGCTCCAAGTGCCCCTCATGCTTGTACCTTGCAGAACAGACACAGAGCAGTGCTGAGCACACACAGGTTGTGTCCTGTGCTGCCCCAAAGTCAGCCAGAGGAGTGGTGCTGTGGCATCAGGAGGAGCTCCTCTGCTCATCCCTCCTGACTTCTCTCCCTGTGCTGCACCAAGGTAGACCAGAGGAGTGGTGCTGTGGCATCAGGAGGAGCTCCTCTGCTCATCCTTCCTGACTCCTCTCCCTGTGCTGCACCAAGGTAGACCAGAGGAGTGGTGCTGTGGCATCAGGAGGAGCTCCTCTGCTCATCCCTCCTGACTCGTCTCCTTGTGCTGCACCAAGGTAGACCAGAGGAGTGGTGCTGTGGCATCAGGTGAAGAGGAGCTCCTCTACTCATCCTTCCTGACTCCCCTCCCTGTGCTGCACCAAGGTAGACCAGAGGAGTGGTGCTGTGGCATCAGGAGGAGCTGCTCTGCTCATCTTTCCTGCCTGCTCTCCCTGGCTTGCTGCCTTCTCCCCCCAAGGAGAGCAGGTTACTGAAGCAGTGACAGACGCCTGCACGCTTGCTGAAACAAGGCTTTCCCCCCAGCCTGCTGTGCCAAGAATGCTGCCGAGGAGCTGTGTGGCCCTGCTGGTCGGCTTCCTCCAGCTCAGGTTTGCAGTGGCATTCCACCTCAGCCCCTCTGCGATCCGTGCCTCGCTCCTGCTCCTTCCCTCTGCGGAGCATAATGGATCCTTTAAGCTTTGAAAGCGGAGTTGTTTGTGGCCTAAAGTAACAAATCAGTGTTGGAATGCCTGCTGTCTGTTGGAAATGATTTGGGGGGGTAATAAATTTTCTGCTACAAAGCAAGCAGGCAGAGTTTTCATAATGCTGAACAGTTTGGACTTGTCTTGAAGGGAACAATGTCGCTGGAGCAATGTGCTTGTTCCAACTATTTGTTATTACAAAAGACAGCCTCCCCCCCCCCCCCCCCCCCCTTTTCTTTCTCATATATTTTTTCCCCTCCTCTTCCTTAAGGTAGAATCCTCATCAGGTTTCATGCTTTGCTGGGACTTGTTTGATTTCCTCTGGTAACCAAATAAAAATATTTGAGCCTGGTTGTGGGTCCTGCTGCAGCTTTGAAAGGCAATCTTCCCCCCCCCCCCCCCCCCTTTTCCTTTTTGCCTTTTTTTTTATCTTTTATTTTTTCTTTTATTTTTCCTTTTATTTTTTTCCTCTGTTTTTCTTTTATGTTTTCTTTCATTTTTTCCTTTCATTTTTTCCATTTTTTCCCTCTTTTATTTGTTATTTTAATTTTTTTTAATTTTATTTTTTCCTTTTTTCTTTCCTTTTTTTCTTTTATTTTTTCTTTTATTTTTTTTCTGGTGTTTTTTATCTTTTCTTTTCTTTCTTCCTTTCTTTTTTTCCCCTTTTATTTTTTATTTTGGTCTTTTTTAAAATATTTTCTTTTATTTTTTTTTTCTTTTCATTTTTTCCCTCTTTTCCCCCCTTTTATTTTTTATTTTTATCTTTTATCTTTTTTCCTTTTTTTTATCTTTTCTTTTATTTTTCCTTTCATTTTCCCCTCTTTCCCCCATTTTTTCTTTTATTTTTCCTTTTTTTCTTTTATATTTTCTTCTAATTTTTTCCTTTCATTTTTCCCCCTTCCCCCCCTTTTATTTTTTATATTTATCTTTTATTTTTTCTTTTATATTTTCCTTTTTTCCTTTAATTTTTCCCCTTTCCCCCCTTTTATTTTTATTTTTATATTTTTCCTTTATTTTTTCCTTTTTTCTTTTATATTTTCTTTTATTTTTTCCTTTCATTTTTTCCCCTTTTATTTTTTATTTTATCTTTTAGTTTTTCTTTTATATTTTCCTTTTTTCTTTTATCTTTTCTTTTATTTTTCCTTTCATTTTACCCCTTCCCCCCCTTTTTGTCCTTTATTTTTTCCTTTTTTCCTTTTCTCTTTACTTTTATTTTTTCTTTTCATTTTCCCCCCTTTTTTCCCCCTTTTATTTTTTATTTTTCTTTTAGCTTTTCTTTTATTTTTTCTTTTATATTTTCTTTTATTTTTTCCTTTTTTCTTTTATATTTTTTTTAAATATTTTTCTTTCATTTTTTCACCTTTTTTCCCCCTTTTATTTTTTATTTCATCTTTTATTTTTTTATCTTTTCCTTTTTATATTTTATCTTTTCTTTTATTTTTCCTTCATTTTATTCCCTTTTCCCCCTTTTATTTTTAATTTTTATATTTTTTCTTTTATTTTTTTCCTTTTTTCTTTTATATTTTCTTTTATTTTTTCCTTTTTTTTTTCTTTTTTTCCCCTTTTATTTTTTTATTTTTATATTTTATTTTTGCTGTTATTCTTTCCTTTTTTTCCCTTTCTGTTTTCTTTGATTTTTTGCTTTCATTTTCCCCCTTTTCCCCCCTTTTATTTTTATCTTTTATTTTTTCTTTTTTTTTTTCTTTTATTTCTTTTATATTTTATTTTATTTTTTTCCTTTCATTCCCCCCCCCCACACTTTTTTTTTTTCTTGCTTTTTATTTTACATTTTACTCTAGACTGCTTAGGAAAAGCCTTCACATAGAATCACAGAACTGCCAGGGCTGGAAGGGACCTCAAGGATCAGTCAGTTCCAACCCCCTGCCATGGGCAGGGACACCTCACACTACAGCAGGTTGCTCACAGCCACATCCAGCCTGGCTGCAAAAACCTCCAGGCAGGAGGCTTCCACCACCTCCCTGGGCAACCTGTGTCAGTCTCTCACCACCCTCATGGGCAACAACTTCTTCCTCACAGCCAATCTCAATCTCCCCACTTCTAGTTTTGCTCCATCCCCCCCAGTCCTATCACTCTCTGACACCCTCAAAAGTCCCTCCCCAGCTTTCTTGGAGCCCCCTGCAGATACTGCAAGGCCACAATTAGGTCTCCTCAGAGCCTTCTCTTCTCCAAGCTGGAGAAGTGCTGCCCTTTATGCTAAAGGGCGTTTCAAGAGGGTTTAGTTACTCCTAGAACTTCTCAGAGCATTGAAGCATAGAGTGGGTTGGATTGAAAAGGACCTTAAAGCTCATCCAGTTCCAACCCCCTGCCATGAGCAGGGACACCTCCCACCAGCACAGGTTGCTCAAGGGCTCATCCAGCCTGGCCTTGAACACCTCCAGGGAGGGGACAGCCACAGCCCCACCCCAGGCAACCTGTGCCAGTGTCTCACCACCCTCACTCTCAACAATTTCTTCCTCATCTCCAGGCTCAGTCTCTCCTCTCCCAGCTCAAAGCCATTGTCTCTCATTCTGGCACTTCAAGCCCTTGTCAATAGTCCCTCCCCAGATCTCCTGGAGCCCTTCAGGTACTGGAAGGCTGCTCTGAGGTCTCCCTGGAGCCTTCTCTTCTCCAGCATGAACAGCTCCAACTCTCTCAGCCTTTCACAGAAACGTCCAGGTTGGAAAAGACCCTCAGGATCACCAAGTCCAACCAATAACCCCTGAATCACCCCTGAATCATATCCAAAAGACCTTGAAACAGGCTTGGGGACTCCACCATCTCCCTGGGCAGCACATTCCAATCCCTGACCACTCTTGTCATGCAAAATGTTTCCTACTTTCCAGTCTCACCCTGCCCTGCTGCAGCTTGAGGCCATTCCCTCTTGCTCTGTCACTAATTACCTGTGAGAGGAGGCCAGCAGCAACCTCTCCACAACCTCCTTTTGGGGAGCTGTAGAGAGCCAGGAGGTCTCCCCTCAGCCTCCTCTGTTTCAAACTAAATAGCCCAAATAATGCTTCTAGAGGAACTCTTCCCTTTACCAAAAAGCAAAGAAGAAATAGCCAATAAAACACAGTAAAAAAACCACAGGGGAGGTTCTGCAGCCCTCTGAGCATCTTTGTGTCCTCCTCCAGCCCTGCTCCAACAGCCCTGCTCCACTTCTGAGAGCTGTGGGCATGGCCTCTCCCCAGCAAGAACATCCCAGGGCTCTGCATTTGCAGGAATCAGCTCTGCTGCTGGAGCTGTGTCTCTCTGGGGCCATATTTCTGTGTCCTTTAGTCCTATTCCATCTCTTACAAAGCAGGAGCTCTCTGGCCACACAGGAAATTCACTTACTTATTGATCTTCCTGAGGGCCTGGGGATGTAATTCTGTCTTTATTACATCAGATTTTAGAAGGTATTTTTGAACAGTGGCAAAAGCATAAAGTTACAGGAGAAACAAAGCTCACTAAAAGGGGGGGGGAAGGAAAGGAGCAGCAATGTCTCTTGTCTCAGAACCTGGGCTGTGGAGGCAAGGCAGTCAGTATGCAGGCATGAGGGAGAGAGGGAAGATCCTAGCAGCTTGTGCTCCTCAGGAGCCATGTATCAGCAAAGCTAATTTTAGACTCCATTTGCAAGCTTCCATTTTCCCTCTGTTTTAAGCCCTAGGAAGAAGCTGCAAGAGTTTCTTGTGCAGCTTTTTATCCCAGCAGGGTTATCAGAGCTACCAATCTTTGTAGCCTAAAGCTTGGCTTGGCAGCTGGTGAGGTTTGCCATGAAATGGCTCAGCCTGGGCTGGTTTCCATGCAGCAAATGGTAATCCTCTTTTCATAGAATCATAGAATCAACCAGGTTGGAAAAGACCTCAGAGGGCATCAAGTCCAACTGATTACCTAATACCTAACACCTCCTTTCAGGGAGAGGTATAAAGCTATGAGGTCTCCCCTCAGCCTCCTCTTCCCCACACTAAACACCCCAGCTCCCTTAGCTGCTCCTCCCCAGCCCTGTTCTCCAGACCCTTCCCCAGCTTAGGTGCCCTTCTCTGGACCTGCTCCAGCTCCTCAATGTCCTTCCTGGAATGAGAGCTCCAAAACTGAACCCAGCATTGAAGGTGTGGCCTCAGCAGTGCTGAGTACAAAGGGACAGGCACTGCCTTGGTCCTGCTGGCCACACAGACCAGGAGGCTGGTGGCCTTCCTGGCCAGCACCAGTGTCTCAGTGTCCCATCTGCAGCACAGAGTCTCATCTGGTATTTAAGGCAAATGCTCACATCCATTGCAGACATGCTTTTGCTGGGCAGCTTTGCTGGGATGCTGCTAGAAGCAGCTCCTTGTCCATCAACCTGGGTTTGGTGAGTCAAAAAGCAGAGAAGTTGCATATTAAAAAGGGAAAAAAAGTGGAGGAGTGTTCTGCTTGGATTCCCTGCTCCCTTCTAGGAATACTCAGGGAATTGTCCAAGCAGATAGGAAATTAAGACAGCTGAAACTTCATTTTCTTAAGGATTTTGGAATGGAATGGAATGGGATAGAATAGAATAGAATAGAATAGAATAGAATAGAATAGACCAGGTTGGAAAAGACCTCAAGTCCAAATTCTCACCCAACACCATCTAATCAACTAAACCATGGCACCAAGTGCTTCATCCAGACTCTTCCTAAACACCTCCAGGAATGGGGACTCCACCACCTCCCTGGGCAGCACATCCAAGCTAGAAAGGGGAGACTCAAATCAGACATTAGGAAGAAGTTGTTCCCCATGAGGGTAGTGAGAGACTGGCACAGGTTGCCCAGGGAGGTGGTGGAAGCCTCCTGCCTGGAGGTGTTTGCAGCGAGGCTGGCTGTGGCTGTGAGCAACCTGCTGTAGTGTGAGGTGACCCTGCCCATGGCAGGGGGCTTGGAACTGGGTGATCGTTGAACAGGGAAGTCATTCTGCCCTGTGCTCACCACTGGTTAGGTCACACCTTGAGTCCTGTGTCCAGTTCTGGGCTCCTCAGGTTAGGAAAGAGGTTGAGATGCTGGAAGATGTCCAGAGAAGGGCAACAAAGATGGGGAGGGGTCTGGAGCACAGCCCTGTGAGGAGAGGCTGAGGGAGCTGGGGTTGCTTAGCCTGGAGAAGAGGAGGCTCAGGGGAGACCTTCTTGCTCTCTCCAACTCCCTGAAGGGAGGTTGTAGCCAGGTGGGGGTTGGTCTCTTCTGCCAGGCAGGCAAGCATCACCAGAACAAGAGGACACAGTCTCAAGCTGTGCCAGGGGAGGCTCAGGCTGGATGTTAGGAAGAAATTCTTCCCAGCAAGAGAGATTGGTCCTCGGAATGTGCTGCCCAGGGAGGTGGTGGAGTCACCATCCCTGGAGGCATTTAGGAAGAGCCTGGATGAGGCACTTGGTGCCATGGTTTAGTTGATTAGATGGTGTTGGGTAAGAGGTTGGGCTTGATGATCTCAAAGGTCTTTTCCAAGCTGGTTAATTCTATTCTATTCTATTCTATTCTATTCTATTCTATTCTATTCTATTCTATTCTATTCTATTCTATTCTATTCTATTCTATTCTATTCTATTCTATTCTATTCTATTCTAACAACCCTTCCATTCTGTGACTCTATGATATAGGTTCAGTCTGAAGCTGTCAGAGCCCAGGGGTGAGGAAACACAGCCACCAGCCCTGTCACACCCACACTTCTCTTTCCACATTTTCCTTCTCACCAAGGCAAGAACTGATTCTTTTTTGTTGTTGTTGTTTTGTTTGGTGAGATTTTTTTTTCATTTACACCTACCTGTACCCAACCCTTCACACGCTGAGGAGGAGGAGGAGGAGGAGGAGCAGAAGTGTCACGCTAATGATACGTTCCTTTTTCTGCTCTTTGAAGGGCAATTTAAATTGTCTTCCCGGAGCAGGGCTGGCATTAGAGATGCTGAAATGTGTGCATGAGAGCACTGCCAATGGCTGCGGTGGAGGAGTGAAGGCATTTCCCTGCTCAGCACTGAAGAGTGATTTCTACTCCTCCCTCCCTCCCCCCCGCTCCGTCCTCCCCCCCCGCCCCCCAATCTCTCCCTTATTGACATACAAATTGCCACATCTGCTCACATCTGAAGTGCGGGGTGCTCCCCATTAGCACCTCTAGCCTGAAGCCTTTTCATATTCAAATGAGCATCAAAGTGTTGCTAGGATTAGACAGTAGGCAGAGCTGAAAAGAAGAGGCTGAGGAGCTGCCTTCAGCTCCGCAGCTGAGGGTTTATTAAGGATGCTCCTTTTCAAACCCCAGCGCCTCAGCTCCTGTGCTGGTTTCAGGCTATGCCTTTAAAATGGTGTTACAGATTTCGAGCAGGAAAGTAGAGAAATACAAAACAAAAGAAAATGAATCACTGCTGGGTGTGAAAAAGGAAACCCAAAGCTAATTCTGAACAATTATATTGGAGAGATGTCTGCTGTAAGACTGCTTGTGCCAAAATGTGGCCTAAGCAGTGCTGAGCACAGGGCACAATACCTTCCCTGCTCCTGCTGGCCACACTCTTCCTGATGCAGGCCAGGATGCCCTTGGCCTTCTTAGCCACCTGGGCACACTGCTGGCTCATGTTCAGCTGCTGTCCACCAGCACCCCCAGGTCCCTCTCTGCCTGGCTGCTCTCAGCCACTCTGACCCCAGCCTGTAGCACTGCAAGAGATCTGGCTGGGAACAGAGCTCAGTTGCTGTCAAGAGTATAGGGCTCACTAGAGGAGCGAGAGAGGCTCTCCATGAATGATGTTGACGTGCTGGATGTTGACTTGCTGGAACGAGTCCAGAGAAGAGCAACAAAGTTGGTGAGGGGCTTGGAACACAGCCCTGTGAGGAGAGACTGAGGGATCTGGGGTTGCTTAGCCTGGAGAAGAGGAGACTCAGGGGTGACCTTATCACTCTCGACAACTACCTGAAGGGAGGTTGTAGACAGGCAGATGATGGTCTCTTCTCCCAGGTACCCAGTACCAGAACAAGAGGACACAGTCTCAGGCTGCACCAGGGGAGGTTCAGGTTGGATGTTAGGAAGAAGTTCTATACAGGGAGAGTGATTGCCCATTGGAATGGGCTGCCCGGGGAGGTGGTGGAGTCGCCGTCATTGGAGGTGTTCAGGAGGAGACTTGATAGGGTGCTTGGTGCCATGGGTTAGTTGTTTGGGTGGGTTGGATTGGTTGATGGGTTGGACATGATGATCTTGAAGGTCTCTTCCAACCTGGTTTGGTTTATTCTAAATCCATCTCCATTCCCAGTGGGAATAAAGGAGGGAGGCTGATGGGCAAGGGAAAGAAAACAGCTTTAAGGAAAAACATAACAATAAACCACAACAGACACAGATAGGCATTTGAGAGTTCAACTCTCTCCTTCCAGGGTCTCACACAAGCTGCTCAGCCTTGAAAAAGCCAAAACTTTACACACATGAAAGTCCAACAGCCACCAGCTCTGTGATGTGGAAGCAGAGAGAACCATGGAACCACAGAATCACTTCAGCTGGAATTGGCCTTGAAGCTCATCCAGCACAACCATTCTCTAGCTCTGCCAAGGCTGAGGCTCAACCATGGCCCTCAGCATCACAGCTCTGCCTCTTGGAAACACCTCCAGGGATGGGAATTCAACCCCAGCACCTCCACATCTCTCTTGGACTGAGGAGCCCAAAACTGGACACAGCACTTGAGGTGTGGCCTCCCCAGAGCTGAGTCTCAGGGGACAATCCCTGCCCTGCTCCTGCTGGACACAGCATTTCCTCTCACCTTGTCAGTGTTACCTGGGAGAAGAGACCAATCTCCACCTGCTTCCATGGAGTTGTAGAGAGCCAGAAGGTCTCCCCATGAGCCCTCCAGGCTAAACATCCTCAGCTGCTCCTCCCCAGCCCTACTCTCCAGACCCTTCCCCAGCTCTGTTGCCCTTCTCTGGACCTGCTCCACCACTTCAACGTCCTTCTTGGAGTCAGACCCCTGAAACTGAACCCAGTGCTCAGGGTGAGGGCTCAGCAGTGCTCCTGCTTCTGCCATGTGTTTCAGTACTCTCAGAAGGTCCAGAGCAGTGGTCAGGATGCTTTTGTCCCAGTGATTTAGAAGAGCTGCTGCTGCTGTGTTCTCTCAGTTAAGGTATTGCCACCAAGCACATGGGTCTGCCTCTCCTCACCTTCCTGCCACTTTCTGACTCTCCTTTGTCCCACCATAACTCTATGGAGCACAAAAAACAGTCTCTGAAGGCAGCCAGAAGCAGGTCTTAAGTACTTTCTGAGGGAATGGGTTGAGGGTTGGACTGGAGGATCTTTGAAGCCTCTTCCAACCCAAAGTACTTCATAGAGTGGTTTGGGTTGGAAGAGACCTTACAGCCCACCCAGTTCCACCCCCCTGCCATGGGCAGGGACACCTCCCACCAGCACAGGTTGCTCAAGGGCTCATCCAGCCTGGCCTTGAACACCTCCAGGGAGGGAACATCCACAGCCTCCCTGGGCAGCTTGTGCCAGTGTCTCCCCACCCTCACTCTAAATAAATTCTTCCTCATGTCCAGACTCAGTCTCCTCTCTCCCAGCTCACAGCCATTGTCCCTCATCCTGTCACTCCCAGCCCTTGTCAGTAGTCCCTCCCCAGCTCTCCTGGAGCCCCTTCAGGTACTGGAAGGCTGCTCTGAGGTCTCACTGGAGCCTTCTCTTCTCCAGGCTGAACAGCTTCCCTCTCACATGGTGGTGTGCTTCACCCAAAGATGGGAACTCATTTGACTTTTCGAGGGCCTCCTGTAGCCACAGCATTCTCTGGACAACACATCAAGGTAAGGCAGGAAGCTGTTGCACCTTGGAAAGCTTTCTTGACAGCATTTAATCCAAAGCAGTCCAGGCAAGTGCTGAGGGCCTCCAAAGCAACGTGCTGAATGCAGTTGGAGATGAACTTCTTCAGCATGTGAGCATACACTTGGGAAAATCGATGGAGAGGCCAGGCAGGCAGCAAGCAGCTCTTTGCAGATCCTCTCTTTTCTAAAGCCAAGTGGATGGCATCAATGCAAACAGCTCAGGGCCCTTCCCTGAAGTAGCCATAGCTGCTCAATTACTCTTTAAATATTCAGCCAGCTGAGGAGCAAAGGGGGCAGCAAAACGTGGAGCTGACCCAGGGCCTTCCTTTGGATCTGCCTTCTCCTGTTTTCTCTTCCCAGCTCCCAGGAGATGTGGTGGGTTGAAATTCTGCCCAAACCCCCCCCCCCCCCCAATTAACTTTGCCAGAGCAGCTCAGCTGGAAGCAAATGAAAGCTGGATTTACAGGCAAAACTACACTCTACAATGGAATGCACTGGACAGGTAGAAAATGCCCAGGAGTTACAATATTGACAGGGAATTACAATGAACAAACAGCACAAGGAACTCCCTGGTTCAAGAGACCAGGAGGGCTGCCTCTCTGCCCCCCCAAAAGGGAGAAAGGGGCTCAGAAAGATGCTGTTAGACTTAACCAAAGCAATGCAGCCAAGGTCAAGCAGAGGCAGTCTCCCTTCAGAGCAACAGAGCCAGCAGAGAAGAGATGAGAAGAGGGAAGATTGTTTTCATAGAGCCATAGAACCAACCAGGTTGGAAAAGACCTCAGAGATCATCAAGTCCAACCTATGACCCAATCCCTAACACCCCCTGACAACTAAACCGTGGCTCCAAGTGCCACATCCAAGCCTATTTATTGAACACCACCTCCCTGGGCAGCACAGCCCAATGGCATCCCAATCTACAGGCCTCCCAATACTGCTTTTAAAAGTAGGGGCTTGGGTTCAAACCTTGGGCATAGGTTCAAGTCAGTTATTTCTCCAAACCAGTTGCCCTAATCCTGGTTATCAGCTTTCCCCTCTCTCGCAGGCAGGAGCTGCTGTATAGCCAAAGGGAAGAACCTTCCCAGGTAAGAAATACCAAGGAACTTGCCTCAGCTAGCTGCAGGACTTGAAAGAATTCCCACCCCCACCCCCCCTCTATTTCAGATTTCACTGACACGTTTCACTGAGGCTTTTCATTTTCAATATGATTCTCCCAGGTTTTATTGGCCTCCTTAGGCTTTCCCTTGGGGACCCCCCTAGGCTGTCAGCCCTCCCAGTTGCATCCTTGCAAGCAGCCTGGGAACGCTCTGAGGAGAGCCTGTGTGCCTTGGGAGCTTCAGGGACCTTCCAAGTTATTCTCCTCTTGGTGTAACTCAGGGGCAAGACTGAATGAAGAGGGTGAAATCGATTCTCCTTGCAGCACCCTGCTCTGAGAAGGACAAAGCCTTGAGCACAGCCCTGGGAGGAGAGGCTGAGGGAGCTGGGGTTGCTTAGCCTGGAGAAGAGGGGGCTCAGGGGAGACCTTCTTGCTGTCTCCAACTCCCTGAAGGGAGGTTGTAGCCAGGAGGAGGTTGGTCTCTTCTCCTAGGCACCCAGCACCAGAACAAGAGGACACAGTCTCAAGCTGTGCCAGGGGAGGTTTAGGCTGGAGGTGAGGAGAAAGTTCTTCCCAGCAAGGGAGACTGGCCACTGGGCTGTGCTGTCCAGGGAGGTAGTAGAGTCACCATCCCTGGAGGTGTTTAGGAAGAGCCTGGCTGAGGCACTTGGTGCCATGGTTGAGTTGATTAGATGGTGCTGGTTGGTAGGCTGGACTTGATGATCTCTGAGGTCTTTTCCAAGCTGGTTCATTCTGATTCTGCCTCACATTTTTCAAGCTGGAGAAACTTACATTTTGGAGTGACCTGCAGCACAGTGGAACTTGAGAGCTCTTGGTCTGCTTCAAGGGGGGAAATAAAACCCAGAGCACTTCCATGGAGAGTTTAGAGCTGGCTGCCCAAGAGCAGCAGCACAGCACCCATCAGTGAGATGCTCAGGACCCTGCTGCCCAGCTGCCAGGCACAGTCTCAAGCTGTGCCAGGGGAAGTTTAGGCTGGAGGTGAGGAGAAAGTTCTTCCCAGAGAGAGTTGTTAGCCATTGGGATGTGCTGCCCAGGGAGGTGGTGGAGTCACCATCCCTGGAGGTGTTCAAGAGGGGATTGGATGTGGCACTTGGTGCCATGGTCTAGTCATGAGGTCTGTGGTGACAGGTTGGACTTGGTGATCTTTGAGGTCTCTTCCAACCTTGGTGATACTGTGAAATGCAGAAGCGTTTGGAGAACCAGAGGCCATCTGCCCAAACACTGCTGGCCGCCTGATTTCCTTTCGTGTGCAGAGGCTGCTGGCTGGAGGTTGGTGTGGAGTGTTGGGCTGTGCACATGTGGCTGCACTCCAGGACAACTTCTTTCTTCCCTGGCTCAATATTTAGCTTGATTCAGATGATTTTTCAGCAAAGGTTGCTGTTAGGATAAGGCCAGGGCAGAGATGTGGCTGCACCTCAGCCACAGACAGCAGTTCGCTCTGCTTCTGGAGGTGATATCTCACCTTGCACTCATTAGGTACTGCACAGCTTCACCAACAACAACCCAGAGGACCTTGCTTGTAGCTTGAGGCTCCTGGCACACCCTGGGGGAGGGCTGGCCTCAGGGGATCCAGGAAATGGTGAGGAGTTTACCTCTTTGCCTGCTGGGGAGGTGAGGCACGCAGCAGCTCTTGCCCTCAGCCCTCATTCAGTGTATTTGTTGCACTTCAAGCACTCCATGGGGCAGAGTGAGCTTGAGGCCTTGGAAGCCAAGCATATTTCAGGTCAGATACCTCCTGGTGTCACACATTTCTGCAATCTCTTACCCACTGGGCAGTCCCAGCTGGGTACTGAAGTCTATCAAGAGCTGAGGGCTGGGGGTCAGGAAGGAAGGGACAGGGACAGCCTCTGCTCATTGTGCCCTGGGATAGGACAAGGGGCAAGGGATGGAAACTGCAGCACAGGAGGTTCCAGCTCAACATGAGGAGGATCTTCTTGACTGTGAGGGTCCCAGAGCCCTGGAGCAGGCTGCCCAGAGAGGTTGTGGAGTCTCCTTCTGTGGAGCCTTTGCAGCCCTGTCCTGTGACCTGTGATCATCAGGGAAGTCCAACTGCTGTGAATGCTCTGCTGCTGTAAGGGAGGCCATCCTCTGGTGCAGGGCTCAAAGGCACAGCCTGAAGGCTCTGGACTCACAGAGCAGCATCTCTGCACATGCTGTCCTGCACCCAGCCAGGCAAACAGTGACATCCCCTGCACACTGCTCATTAAAGGGGTGGGGGAGTCTTAGCTTTTCATCTGCAGCGGCTGCCATGACACTGATTCATGTCCATTTGGGTTACAAAGGCCTGCAGGGACAGGAGCAGGGGCAAGGGCTTCAAACTAGAGCAGAGCAGATTGAGATTGGATGTGAGGCACAAGTTCTGCACCAGGAGGGTGGTGGAACACTGGCACAGGTTGCCCAGGGAGGTGGTTGAGGATCCATGCCTGGAGATATTCAAGGACAGGGCTCTGGGCAACCTGATCTAGTGGAGAAGATCCTTGCTGAGTGCAGGGGGTTGGACTGGGTGAGCTTGGAGGTCCCTTCCAACCCAGCCCCTGCTGTGGTTCTGTGATACTGTGATTTCTTTACACATTTGCCCAGTCTTTGCAGGTTCAAAACCTTCTGTCCTGTTGATTTCTTGCAATGTCCTGAGCCTGTTGGACCTTTTCCTTTCTTCTCTCAATGCATTGTACCTGTGCTGAGATGAGACTGATCCCAAAGCACTTTTCCAAGTGATGTGAAGTCAGAGCAGAGCATTGTGAGGGCTGCCAGGTGACCTGGGCAGTTGTGATCCATTTCCAAATCTAGCCTTCAGTTCCATTCTTGCCATAGCCATGACAAAGGTGAACATGTCCTACAAACCAGGAGAAGTGATGCTTGAATTCATGCTGCAAATCATTCCTAAGGTTAAGAATACTCTACAGGAGTTCATGAAGAGGGCTTAGGATACTCCAAAACATCAACAGACCTTCACTGAGGTTCTCAAATGCCTGATGACAAGAGTTAGGGTAACACAGGTTCTATCACAGAATCACAGCATCAGAGGATGTGAGGGGTTGGAAGGAACCTCTGCAGACCTTCCAGTCCAGCCCCCTACCAGAACAGGAGCATATAATTCAGCACAGGTCACACAGGAACACATCCAGACAGGGCTGCAAAGGCTCCACAGAAGGAGACTCCACAACCTCCCTGGGCAGCCTGCTCCAGGGCTCTGGGACCCTCACAGTCAAGAAGTTCTTCCTCATGTTGAGCTGGAACCTCCTGTGCTGCAGTTTCCATCCCTTGCTCCTTGTCCTATCCCAGGGCACAGTGAGCAGAGGCTGTCCCTGTCCCTTCCTTCCTGACCCCCAGCCCTCAGCTATTGATAGACATTGATCAGATCCCTTCTCAGCCTTCTCCTCTCCAGACTGAACAGCCCCAGGGCTCTCAGCCTCTCCTCCCCAGGCAGTGCTGCAGTCCCTTCAGCATCCTTGTAGCCCTCTCTTGGACACTCTCCAGCAGATCCCTCTTCCTCCTGACCTGGGGGAGCCCAGAGCTGGATGCAGTACTCCAGGTGGGGCCTGACTGGGGCAGATGCCACATCCCCATTCCCTTCCTTGAGGTGGAAGCCCAAAACAAAGGTGGGGGATGGGCATCTGTGCTCCCAGACACACAGAGCCACAACCCCCCCCCAAAAGGAGCAGGTGGAGCACTGCTCTGCAGGAAGCACTCTTGCCTGTCCCACCCCCAGCCCCTCTTGCCAGGGGCAGTTGCCATGGTGATGATAATTACTCTTGATCAGCAGGATCCAGTAATTATTGCAATAAACCTCCCGTCAAGCTTGTCACTACATGTGTGAGACAGGGATGGGCTCCTCAATTATGCCTCCTGCTCTGCCCTCCCCCACCCTCTAAGGGAGGCTGCTGGGGGTGGGGGGGTGGGGGGTGGTGTTTCTTGCTGCAATTAGGCAGCCCAAGATAGGAAATTCAATTATTCCTTGCTAATATCAACTCTGCAGGGGATGATGGGCAGCTGCCAGCAGCTGTTTGGATGATTCCAGCCAGGCAGACTCAGATCCTTTCCCGGGGGTGGGGGTGTTGGACCTGAGAGGATTTATTGCCCACAAAATTTCAAAGGCTTGGGGTTTTGAAACAGATTCTGAAGTGTTTTCAGAGGTCTGCTCCCTGAAGTCCCCTCACTTCTCCTGTGTTTAACTGCATTCACTTAGCTCAGGGATGTGCTCTCTTAAACCAAGAAAAGATCTGCTGCTTCCAGGTCACATTTTGGCTGCACATTTGCAGTCAGGAGTCACAGAGTCACAGAGTGCATCGGGACAGAAGGGACCCTCCAAGGGCAGCTTGTCCAAGGCCCCTGCAGGCAGCAGGGACACCTCCAGCCAGAGCAGGCTTCCCAGGGACATATGCAGGCTGATCAGCCAGCATGGATTCAGGGAGGGCAGGTCCTGCCTGACCAACCTGATCTTCAATGTCCAGGTGACTGCCTGGTGGATGTGGGGCAGGCTGTGGATGTGGTCTGCCTGGACTGCAGCAAAGCCTTTGACACCATCCCCCACAGCAAACTCCTGGCCAAGCTGTCAGCCCCTGGCTTGGACAGCAGCACTCTGAGTTGGGTTAGGAACTGGCTGGAGGCTGAGCCCAGAGAGTGGTGGGGAATGGTGCCACATCCAGCTGGCAGCCAGGCATCAGTGGTGTCCCCCAGGGATCAGTGCTGGGCCCCAGCCTGTTCAGTATCTTCATTGATGATCTGGAGGAGGGCATTGAGTCCATCAGCAGTGAATGTGCAGATGACACCAAGCTGGGGGCAGGAGTTGATCTGTTAGAGGCTAGGAGAGTTCTGCAGAGGGACCTGGCCAGGCTGGACAGATGGGCAGAGTCCAAGGGCATGAGATAGAACACATCCAAGTGCCAGGTTCTGCACATTGGCCACAACAACCCCAGGCAGTGCTACAGGCTGGGGTGAGAGTGGCTGAGAGAAGTCAGGCAGAGAGGGACCTGGGGGTAGTGGTTGACAGCAGCTGAACATGAGCCAGCAGTGTGCCCAGGTGGTCAAGAAGGCCAATGGCATCCTGGCCTGCATCAGGAAGAGTGTGGCCAGCAGGAACAGGGAAGTCCTTGTGCCCTGTGCTCAGCACTGCTTAGGCCACACCTTGAGTCCTGTGTCCAGTTCTGGACTCCTCAGGTTAGGAAAGATGTTGAGCTGCTGGAAGGTGTCCAGAGAAGGGCAACAAAGCTGGGGAGGGGTCTGGAGCACAGCCCTGTGAGGAGAGGCTGAGGGAGCTGGGGTTGCTTAGCCTGGAGAAGAGGAGGCTCAGGGGAGACCTTCTTGCTCTCTCCAACTCCCTGAAGGGAGGTTGTAGCCAGGTGGGGGTTGGTCTCTTCTCCCAGGCAGCCAGCACCAGAACAAGAGGACACAGTCTCAAACTGTGCCAAGGGAGGTTTATGCTGGAGGTGAGGAGAAAGTTCTTCCCAGCAAGAGAGATTGGCCCTTGGGATGTGCTGCCCAGGGAGGTGGTGGAGTCCCCATCCCTGGAGGTGTTCAATAAAGGCTTGAATGTGGCACTTGGAGTCATGGTTTAGTTCAGGAGGTGTTAGGTATTAGGTAGTAGGTTGGACTTGATGATCTCTGAGGTCTTTCCCAACCTGATTGATTCTCTGATTCTCTGAAAGGTTTGAAAGAGCAGGGGAAAGGAAAAAAAAAACCAGTTGTTTAGGCTCCTGTAAGATCTGCTGAACCAACAGCTTTTAAAGCACTGCCTTAGGAAGGGAGCTGTGGTTTCTCAGTGCCTAGATGACACAATCTTTTGTTCCCCTCCTCTGTGACATAATGTTCTGCAGTCATTAATATGGGGCTAATCTCACAGGCATCTCACCTGAGCTCACTGGAGTGGGAGCTGGGCCAGCAACTTCAGTCTGCAACAACCCCAGGAACTGATTTCTCTGTCCATCAGCATCTGCTCATTACACCACAGCCAGAGTTTGCTCTCTGCCACTGCAGCCAGCATGCCACAAGGGAGAGGAATCAGCCTCTCTCAGACAGGCATGGTGAGACCTCACCTCCAGCACTGCCTCCAGCTCTGCTGTCCCCAGCAGCAGAAGGACGCAGAGCTGCTGGAGAGAGTCCAGAGGAGGCCACAGAGGTGATCCAAGGGCTGGAGCAGCTCTGCTGTGAGCACAGGCTGAGGGAGCTGGGGGTGTTCAGCCTGCAGAGGAGAAGGCTCCAGGGGGACCTCAGAGCTGCCTGCCAGGACCTGAAGGGATCCTGCAGGAAGGCTGCAGAGGAACTTTTCCTGAGGGTGTGTGGAGCCAGGCCAGGGGGGAATGGTTTGGAGCTGAGGCAGAGCAGGGTTAGAGTGGAGCTGAGGAAGAAGTTCTTCAGTGTGAGGCTGGTGAGACTTCTCTGTGATTCAATCAATCAATGGAATTAGGATTTTTTTCATTTCAATTTCTGATTTTTGCCCATTGGCAGTGCTGGAGGAGCAAGCAGTGAGGAGCAGGCAGCTCACCACAGCTTGGTGAGACTGCTGGCTAGGTGCTCCCACTGCAGGGCAACCAGCACAGGGCAGGAGCAAACCCCAGCAGACCTCATTCCAGCAGAAGGTCAAGGGAGGGGATTCTGCCCCTCTGTTCCACTCTGCTGAGACCACAGCTGGAGCTCTGGGGCCAGTTCTGGAGCCTCTGTGCCAGGAAGGATCTGGAGGTGCTGGAAGGTGTCCAGACCAGGGCTACAAGGATGAGCAGAGGGCTGGAGCTGCTCTCCTATGAGGACAGACTGAGGGAGTTGGGGTTGTGCAGTCTGGAGAGGAGAAGGCTCTGAGGAGACCTAATTGTGGCCTTGCAGTATCTGCAGGGGGCTCCAAGAAAGCTGTGGAGGGACTTTTGAGGGTGTCAGGGAGTGATAGGACTGGGGGTGGGGATCCAAGCTAGAGGAGGGGAGATTCAGCTTGGATGTGAGGAAGAAGTTGTTGCCCATGAGGGTGGTGAGAGCCTGGCACAGGTTGCCCAGGGAGGTGATGGAAGCCTCATGCCTGGAGGTTTTTGCAGCCAGGCTGGATGTGGCTGTGAGCAACCTGCTGTAGTGTGAGGTGTGCCTGGGCATGGCAGGGGGCTTGGAACTGGCTGATCCTCGAGGTCCCTTCTAATTCTGTGATTCTATGGTTCTATATCAGTGTGGTCTGATGTTTCTTGGTGACACCACAGTGCACAGGGCGGGGATGTGCTGTTGGAGCCTTTCCCCTCTCAGTCTGAGGAGGGCTTTGCCTTATTGAATGGAGCTGTACCTTCCCTTGGGCTCAGAGTGACCTGGGGCAGTTATGAAGCCATGGCTGGGAGGTGTCATGGGTAGGTAATGGGTAAGATCATCTCGCCAGGCTGCAAGCACAGACCCCTTGCAGACAGATTCTGTTCAGCAAGTTTGTCACTGCAGTCTGCTCTAGCTAGGGAAGTGACAACCCTGTCCTTCAGGACTTCTGAGTCCTCTTCCAAAGCAGCCATTTGTGAGGACAGAAGCAATGTGTCTGCCATCCTGAGGTGTGCTTGAAGGGAGGCAACAGAGCTGGGGAAGGGTCTGGAGAACAGGGCTGGGGAGGAGCAGCTGAGGGACCTGGGGGCATTCAGTCTGGAGAAGAGGAAGCTGAGGGACCTGGGGGCATTCAGTCTGGAGGAGACTGAGGGAGTCTTCATTGCTCTCTGCAGCTCCCTGACAGGAGGTTGGATTGAGCTGGGGTCAGTCTCTTCATGCTTAGGAACAAGTGAAAGGACAAGAAGAAATGGCCTCAAGCTGCACCAGGAAAGGCTTAGGTTGGACATTAGAAGAAACTTCTTCCCTGAAAGGGTTCTCAAAGCCTGGCCCAGGTTGCCCAGGGAGGTGGTTGAATCCCCATCCCTGGAGGTGTTTCAGAGACACAGAGCTGTGGTGCTGAGGGCCATGGATGTTAGGAAAAGTTTCTTTGCTGCAAGAGTGGTCAGGGTCTGGCACAGGCTGCCCAGGGAGGTGGTGGAGTCCCCACCCCTGGAGGTGCTCAAGAAACCTGTGGCCATGGTGCTTGGGGACATGGTTTAGTGCCATGGGCATTTTTGGGTTGATGGACTTAGTGATTCTAGAGTTCTTTTCCAACCAAAGCAACTTCTTTACTCAGAGAGTTTTAGTTTTCTTTCCTGCTTTGTTCCTTCACTCTCGCCTCAGATGTGGTGTGAGGTAAGGTATCTACCCCAGGAGATCTTGTTTCAGCACTGACTTTCACAGCCTGTCCCAGGAGAGGCAGCAGAGGGTGCCACTGGTAGCCCAACAGCTGAGAGGGGAAGGGAATGTTTCAGGAGGGGCTTCTGGAAGCAGCAGCTTGCAGCAGTCTGCAGCAGGAACAGGCTGGGCATTGTTGGTCCTTCTCCATTGTGCTGCCAGGAGCCTGACTCCAAGCTCACACATCCTCAGTGCTTGCAGGACAGAGCATTTTCAGTCAGCCCAGAGGAGCATTGAGTAGCTCTTGGCCTGGTGGTGGTGTGAAGCATTTATGTGGATGTGGCCCAGTGCCCTTCTTCTTCTTCCTCAGGTCCCTCAGCGATGCCCTCAGAGGAGAGGCTCAGGGCTCAGTGGTCTTCCACAGTGTTCTTGTCTGCCTCCAGCCTCTCCCTGCTTCTTTAAGGGCAAATCCCCTTTCCCCCTAACAAAAGGGGAGGCATTGGTGAGGACTCCTGCAAGCTGGGAGCAGACCACAGGATGTAGGCGGTGCAGGAATGTGGCACAGCTCAGGTAAAGGTGAAGGGGCAGAGGTTCTGCATCCATCACTGCTCATCTGCTCAGCCCTTCCTCCCCACATGTTCTTTCCTTTCCTCACCCTCAGTGGTGAAGAAGCAACACTTTGGGGCATGAAGATCAGCATAAAGGTGGCACCACTCAAACCCAGCAGCCCTTCAGCACCTCATGTCCAGGTGGACTTCCAGCACTGGCCACCTCCTCATGCTTTGCTGCCAGGGATTTGCTTGCAAGTGCCAGGGGTCTGGATGGACATTCAGGACTCAGCCCCCTGGCTGTTTTTCTGGCACTCCTTCCCAAGGCCAGGGAAAGCCTGGTCTGACTGATTCCAAAACCAGGCTGCTCTCAATACTTACTAAAATCTTTCACCTCCCACTCTTTCAGTTTGCATTGTACTGTTTCCAAAAGTCTGTGTAGCCCTCAGGGCATTTTAAACAGATATTCTTAATTAATTACTTTGAGAGTTTCTATTTCTGGGGGAGGGGACTGGGGGGAGTGGGGTACAGCTGCCACATGAGTGCCAGTGGAGACAGCAAGCTGCAGTGTGCTCCTGCAAGCTGCCGAGAAGGAGGACTTCAGAGAGTCATAGAATCACAGCATGGGCTGGGTTGGAAGGGACCTCCAAAGCTCATCCAGTCCAACCCCCTGCACTCACCAGGGACATCCTTAGCTAGATCAGGCTGCCCAGAGCCCTGTCCAGCCTCACCTTCAAGATCTCCAGGCATGGAGCCTCAACCACCTCCCTGAGCAACCTGTGCCAGTGTTCCACCACCCTCCTGGTGCAGAACTTGTTCCTCACATCCAATCTCAATCTGCTCTGCTCTAGTTTGAAGCCATTGCCCCTGCTCCTGTCCCTGCAGGCCTTTGCAAACAGTCTCTCTGCAGCCTTCTTGTAGTCCTCTTCAGATATTAGGGACTCCCTGGAGCCTTCTCTTCTCCAGGCTGAACACCCCCAGCTCCCTCAGCCTGTGCTCATAGCAGAGCTATTCCAACCCCCTGAGCATTTCCATGGCCTCCTTTGGACCCTCTCCATCAGCTCCAGGTCCTTCCTGTGTTGAGGGCTCCAGACCTGCACACAGCACTGCAGGTGAGGTCTCAGCAGAACAAAGTGGTACAATCAGCTGTCTGGCTCTGCTGGCAACACACACCCTGTGGGCATTGCCCAACAAGTTGGGCTGTGATAACCTTAGCAGCCTGGCAGCTGGGCAGCAGGGTCCTGAGCATCTCACTGATGGGTGCTGCACTGCTTCCAGCTCTAAAATCTCATGGAAGTGCTCTGGGTTTTATTTCCCCCCTTGAAGCAGACCAAGAGCTCTCAAGTTCCACTGTGCTGCAGGTCACTCCAAAATGTAAGTTTCTCCAGCTTGAAAAATGTGAGGCAGAATCAGAATGAACCAGCTTGGAAAAGACCTCAGAGATCATCAAGTCCAACCTCTCACCCAACACCATCTGATCAACTCAACCATGGCACCAAGTGCCTCATCCAGGCTCTTCCTAAACACCTCCAGGGATGGTGACTCCACCACCTCCCTGGGCAGCACGTCCCAAGGGCCAATCTCTCTTGCTGGGAAGAATTTCTTCCTAACATCCAGCCTAAACCTCCTCTGGCACAGCTTGAGACTGTGTCCTCTTGTTCTGGTGTTGGTTGCCTGGGAGAAGAGACCAACTCCCACCTGGCTCCAACCTCCCTTCAGGGAGTTGGAGAGAGCAAGAAGGTCTCCCCTGAGCCTCCTCTTCTCCAGGCTAAGCAACCCCAGCTCCCTCAGCCTCTCCTCACAGGGCTGTGCTCCAACCACAGTTTTCCTCAGGGAACATTGGAAATCTTGGAGTTGCCTCTTCTCAGAGCTCTTTTCCTGTCAAAACAGAAACCTACAGCTACCTGGTAAGGCAAGGGCAGCCTGGGGCTGCTTTTCATGTTAAGGGTCTTCTTTGTGTATGAAAGTAGGGAAGTTTTGATGCTCTGAACATGAAATTCCATAAAGCCAGGCAAGTGATTCCTTCAGTTGTGACAAACCAGAAGTTCTGTGCCATGAGGCTGATCTCTCTCCAGAAAAGTATCAGTGGGGACCAAGCTGGGATCATTGAGTTGGAGCAGAGCCAGAGGAGACCACAGCAATGCTGAGAGGGTTGGAAGCCTCTGCTGTGAGGCCAGGCTGAGAGATTTGGGGTTTTTCAGCCTGGAGAAGAGAAGCCTCCAGGGAGAACTTCTGGTGGCCTTTCAAGGGGCTGATCAGAAAGCTGGGCACAGACTCTTGAGGAGTATCTTTTGTGACAAGACAAGGGGGGATGGTTTGAACTAAAAGAGGGAGATTCAGATGGGAGGGAAGAAAGAAATGCTTGATACTGAGGGTGAGGAGAGCCTGGCCCAGGTTGCCCAGAGAGGTGGGAGCTGCTCCATCCCTGGAACCATTGCAGGTCAGGTTGTTTGGGGCTCTGAGCAGCCCGCTCTGGTTGGGGATGTCCCTGCTGGCTGCAGGGAGGTGGACTGGATGGCCCTGAAAGGTCCCTTCCAACCCCAACCATTCTGTGATTGTGGCTGTGAGCAACCTGCTGTAGTGTGAGGTGTCCCTGCCCATGGCAGGGGGGTTGGAACAGGCTGAATCCTTGAGGCCCCTTCCAACCCTGACAGTTCTGTGATTGTCTCTGATGCTCATTCCAGGAGCTCTCCTCTTCAGTGCCCCAGGTGTGACGGAAAGGCCTTGGTGCTCCCCAGGGTGGTCGCGCAGCACCGCAGAGGTCTGGCATGCTGGGCTGGGGTCGCTTCCGCGGCAAGTGAAGTTCCTCAGTCACCTTTGGACGGCTTTGAAACGAGCTGCAAAAGCGCAGGCAGAAAGGGTGGGCTGCAGGCAAGCGACCGCGGGGGGGAGCTCAGTGCCTGGGGGGAGCCAGAGGTCAGGCTCTGAGATCAGGCTTGGGACCTGCTGCTCTTTGCCTGCGGGGAGCAGCTTCAGCTGCCCTGTCCCCGACGAATCACTCCGGGTTTTGCTCCCGGTGAGCAATGTGGTTATGAGCTGCTGGGGTTTGGCGCTGAAGCACTTCTCGCTTTTGCATCGGTCCTGGCTCTCTGCTGTGCTGTTCTTAGCAGGCACTTGGGATGGCAGCAAGAAACCTTTGCAGGGGGTGACCAAAAAAAACACAACCAACCCCCTACCCACCCAGCCAGCCTCACCTAATTAAGCAGCTTGACACTGGAATGCAGCAAACAAACTGTCCTGGTAAAAAAGAGCGGTCTAGATTTCATCTGCTCCAAGTAATAATAAAGACATCAGCAGGGAAATCAGTCATGCACATATATTATTGGTGTGCACTTAAGTTGGACAGATAGGATAATGGATGTGGTGCAGACCAGATGTTACATTTCCTGAGAATAGATATGTTAAAGGAGCTCACAAGTGGCTGTCACTGCCCCTTTCATTACCCCATCAGGCTAAATTTATCCACTTGAAACAAACATCTTAGTTTGTCTGAACTTGGGCTTCACCTTTGTGCTTTTCTCTCCCACTTTCATGTGCAGAAGGCAATAAAAAGTTGATCAGCTCTGGCGTGCTGGGTTAGAGCCTCTCCCAAATCAGAGGCTGAGGGAGCTGGGGCTGTGCAGCCTGGGGAGGAGAAGGCTCCAGGGGGACCTCAGAGCTGCCTGCCAGGACCTGAAGGGATCCTGCAGGAAGGCTGCAGAGGAACTTTTCCTGAGGGTGTCTTGAGACAGGACAAGGGGGAATGGAGCTGAGGCAGAGCAGGGTTAGAGTGGAGCTGAGGAAGAAGTTCTCCAGTGTGAGGCTGGTGAGACTCTGGCACAGGCTGCCCAGGGAGGCTGTGGCTGCCTCCTCCCTGGAAATGTTTAAGGCCAGGCTGGATGAGACCTTGAGCAGCTGAGTCTAGTTGAGAGGTGTCCCTGCCCGTGGCAGAGGGGTTGGAACTGGCTGAGCCTTGAGGTCCCTTCCAACCCTGACAGTTCTGTGATCCTATGATTTGTAATCATTTTATCCTCTGCATCAGCAAATACAGACACAACCTTCTCATCTGCCCTCACCTCCAGCTCCTGGGTGTCATGGGAAGCAAAAGGCTGTGACAAGTCAGTCAGCTCATGGCATTCCTGCTGGGGTTATCCCTGTCTCTGCAGCAGTCAGGGCTTCCCTGGTTGTTGTGCTTTGGTTTCCTTGTGTCTTGCAGTGGACACTTTCCCTGTGTGCTGCCATAGATCTCCTGCCAGCTTAGCTTTTTACAGCTGCCTTTGATATTTTGTTTCTCAAGAGCAGAATTCCCAGTGGAGTAGGGCTAGGGAGCAGGTGAAATGGGCTTGAGCAATGGGGGGTCCTGACATGTTCATGAGACTGGAGAGTCTCACAGAAGCTGCTGGGGAGGAGCAGCTGAGGGAGCTGGGGGTGTTTAGCCTGGAGAAGAGGAGGCTGAAGGAGACCTCAATGCTCTCCACAGCTCCTTGAAAGGATGTTGAAGACAGGTGAGGTTTAGTCTCCTCCCAAGGAACAAGTGATAGGATGAGGGACAATGGCCTCAAGGTGCACCAGGGGAGGTTTAGGTAGAAAGGGTTCTCAAAGCCTGGCCCAGGCTGCCCAGGGAGGTGGTTGAATCCCCATCCCTGGAGGTGTTTCCAAGAGGCAGAGCTGTGGTGCTGAGGGCCATGGTTCAGGCCCAGCCTTGGTAGAGCCAGAGAGTGACTGGGCTGGATGAGCTTGAAGGTCTTTTCCTACCCAAATGATGCTGAGAGTCTATGATACCTTCGGCAGCTGATGGAAATGGCTGCTCACAACCCAGTGCAGAGGGTGCTAGGAGCACCCTGTGGTGCTCAGTGGTGCTCCCCCAGCCAGCTGTGGGAAGGGACAGCTCTGCAGCCCTCTGCTGCTTCTCAGCTGATTCTGTGGAAGGCAGCTTCAAGCAGCCCCAATTGAATTAGCTTCTTCCCATGTTGATTATGGCCACACTGAGCACAGAGAGACCCTAGCAATGCCCATGAACACAAGGTCCAGCCTGTAATGAGGAGACCCTTCCAGCTTTATCTGGGAGAGGGCAGGGCTGTGGGTTGCTGTTGAGCATTGTTTTCAACACCTGCAATGCTTTATTGAGAATGCCAGCCAAGAGGGGCAGCAAGCTCAGGTTATCTGACCTCCTGGGCAATCATCTGCTCAGCTTAGCATTTCATCTGAGAAGGACCAGGCTGCTGTTGACACCAGAGTGATGGAGGACACTGTCCTAGGACAGCAGGTCCATGTGTTCCATGTCTGGGTGATACCCAACCTTAGTCCAAGCTAAAGGGCAGCTCCAGCAGCTGCCTACTGGGGAGGCTGGGTTTGTCAGGGCCTTTTAGGATGCTGAGAAGTACTTCAGTGAAGCAAGGAATGGGATCTGGATAGAGGAGGACTCTGCAAAAGGAAGTAGGTTTGGGTTGGACAGGGCCCTGGGAGCGTGGGGAATGCACTTGTCAGCAGCTGTGTCTGTGCCAGGGGCTCAGATAAGTGTGGCTGCTTACATACCAGTTTGCTCTGTTATTGAATCAGGGCAGCGGTAACCAGGGCAACAGCTGCAGCCCATGGGCAGCTCCTTGCTCCAAAGGCACACAGCTGCACACAGGAGCTGCAGAGCATCACCTCCTGGAGCTGCTTGCAAAACCTGCAGCATGTCCTAGGCAGTGCTTGGGTCCAGTAAACAGAACTCTCCCAGGCTTCAGGCTTGGCCACCACTTGTGAGTGGTGCAAGAAGTCTTCCCCTTGACTAAAGTGGGGATTTGCAGCTCCTTCTCTGGAGACCTTCAAGCCCCACCTGGATGTGTTCCTGTGTGACTTGTGATGGATTCTATGGTCCTGCTCTAACAGGAGGGTTGGACTCAATGACCTTCAGAGGTCTCTTCCAACCCCTAACATCCTGCGAGCTGTGATCCTGGGATCTAGTTTGAAGATTTGTTTGCTAAACCCAAGCTCTTGACTTTCCTTTCTGCTGCTTCAGTTGATACAGATTTGAACAGAAGCGCCCAGGTGAGATCACAGAATCAACCAGGTTGGAAAAGACCTTTGAGGTCATCAAGTCCAACCTATCCCCCAAGATGATGTCCAAGTGCTGGGTGCTGCACTGTAGCCACAACAACCCCAGGCAGTGCTACAGGCTGGGGTCAGAGTGGCTGAGAGCAGCCAGACAGAGAGGGACCTGGGGGTACTGGTTGACAGTAGGCTGAACATGAGCCAGCAGTGTGCCCAGGGGGCCAAGAAGGCCAAGGGCATCCTGGCCTGCATCAGGAAGAGTGTGGCCAGCAGGAGCAGGGAGGTCATTGTGCCCTGTGCTCAGCACTGCTTAGGCCACACCTTGAGTCTTGTGTCCAGTTCTGGGCTCCTCAGGTTAGGAAAGATGTTGAGCTGCTGGAAGGTGTCCAGAGAAGGGCAAGAAAGCTGGGGAGGGGTCTGGAGCACAGCCCTGTGAGGAGAGGCTGAGGGAGCTGGGGTTGCTTAGCCTGGAGAAGAGGAGGCTCAGGGGAGACCTTCTTGCTCTCTCCAACTCCCTGAAGGGAGGTTGTAGCCAGGTGGGGGTTGGTCTCTTCTCCCAGGCAAGCAGCATCAGAACAAGAGGACACAGTCTCAAGCTGTGCCAGGGGAGGTTCAGGCTGGAGGTTAGGAGAAAGTTCTTCCCAGCAAGAGAGATTGGCCCTTGGGATGTGCTGCCCAGGGAGGTGGTGGAGTCACCATCCCTGGAGGTGTTCAAGAGGGGATTGGATGTGGCACTTGGTGCCATGGTTTAATAGTGATGAGGTGCTGGGTGATAGGTTGAACTTGATGATCTCTGAGATCTTTTCCAACCTGGTTGATTCTATGATTCTATGTTCTTGCTGTGTGTTTGGAGAAAAGGAGGCTTGAGGGGAGAGCTTTTGACTCTCTACACATCCTGAAAGGAGGTTGAAGCCAGGTGGGGTTTGGTCTCTTCTCCCTACTATAAATGATAGGATGAGAGGCAATGCCCTCAGGTTGCACCAGTGGGGGTTTAGGTTGGACATTAGAAGAAATTTCTTCCCTGAGAGGGTTCTCAAAGCTTGGCACAGGCTGCCCAGGGAGGTGGTTGAATCCCCATCCCTGGAGGCATTTCAGAGAGGCAGAGCTGTGGTGCTGAGGGCCATGGTTCAGCCCCAGCCTTGGCAGAGTTAGAGAATGGTTGGGCTGGATGAGCTCCAAGGGCTTCACCAACCCAAATCATTCTGTGATTCTATGCCTCAGTTTGAAAGGCAGCTGCAAGCTGCTGGGCTCAGTGCAAGCAGCAGTCAAAATCTGTCAGCTCTGCCTGTTGAAGTACCTCAGCTCCTGCTGCTGTCTGCTCCTGCTGAGCTTCTGTGCTGGAGCTGTTGTGTGGAGCTGCCTGAAAGGCTGTGTTGCAGCAGCAGCAGCTCCAGCAGTGTCTGCAGCTCCTTGCAAGCATAACTCTGACACACCAGAGATGGATATCTCCTAGACAGTTACAACTTGATTTCAGAACATCAAAGCCAATTAGCTAACTACTTCTATTAAAGAGATAAGTCACTTAAGAGGTCTAAACTTCTTTTTATTGCTATTATTATTGGGTTTTTTCCCCCTTTCCCTTTTTGCTGCTTGTGCCTGGTGGATGTGGGGCAGGCTGTGGATGTGGTCTCCCTGGACTTCAGCAAGGCCTTTAACACCACCACCCACAGCAAATTCCTGGCCAAGCTGTCAGCCCCTGGCTTGGACAGCAGCACTCTGAGCTGGGTTAGGAACTGGCTGGAGGCTGAGCCCAGAGAGTGGTGGTGAATGGTGCCACAGCCAGCTGGCAGCCAGGCACCAGTGGTGTGCTCCAGGGATCAGTGCTGGGCCCCAGCCTGTTCAATATCTTCATTGATGATCTGGATGAGGGGGTTGAGTCAGTCATCAGCAAGTTTGCAGATGACACCAAGTTGGGAGCAGATGTTGGACAGTTAGAGGACAGAAGGGCTCTGCAGAGGGACCTGGACAGGATGGACAGATAGGCAGAGTCCAACAGGATGGCAATCAACAAATCCAAGTGCCAGGGGCTGCACTTTGGCCACAGCAACCCCATGCAGAGCTACAGGCTGGGGTCAGAGTAGCTGAGAGCTGCCAAACAGAGAGGGACCTGGGGCTGCTGGTTGACAGCAGATGAACATGAGCCAGCAGTGTGCCCAGGCAACCAAGAAGGCCAAGGGCATCCTGGCCTGCATCAGGAAGAGTGTGGCCAGCAGGAGCAGGGAAGTCATTGTGCCCTGTGCTCAGCACTGCTTAGGCCACACCTTGAGTCCTGTGTCCAGTTCTGGGCTCCTCAGGTTAGGAAAGATGTTGAGCTGCTGGAAGGTGTCCAGAGAAGGGCAAGAAAGCTGGGGAGGGGTCTGGAGCACAGCCCTGTGAGGAGAGGCTGAGGGAGCTGGGGTTGCTTAGCCTGGAGAAGAGGAGGCTCAGGGGAGACCTTCTTGCTCTCTCCAACTACCTGAAGGGAGGTTGTAGCTGGGAAGGGGTTGGTCTCCTCTCTAGCAACCAGCACCAGAACAAGAGGACACAGTCTCAAGCTGTGCCAGGGGAAGTTTAGGCTGGAGGTGAGGAGAAAGTTCTTCACTGAGTTGTTAGCCATTGGGATGTGCTGCCCAGGGAGGTGGTGGAGTCACCATCCCTGGAGGTGTTCAAGAGGGGATTGGATGTGGCACTTGGTGCCATGGTCTAGTCATGAGGTCTGTGGTGACAGGTTGGACTTGGTGATCTTTGAGGTCTCTTCCAACGTTGGTGATGCTGTGATAATTCTGGGACTCAGAAGCTTTCCTGAGATGAGTGGAAGGCAGTGATGGGAAGCAAGAACTTGCAGTAGAATGTGCCATGGGCTGCTGAAAGCGTGGCAAGAGGCTTCTTCACCTGCAGGAAGAGAGACAATCCTCTGTCCAAGGGAAGCAAAGGTAGGGAAGGGCTATAGAGAAGCCAAAATCAAGAGGTTCAAGTTGCCAAAGTCTCTGCAATCTGTGAAGAAATATGGGCTTCAGAATCCTCAGAGCCAAAGAGAATGGGGAAGCAGCTCTGTAATTACCCCAATCAGATAGTATGCCAACAAAAAAAGGAGCAATTAGTGATGCTTCCCAGGCAGCAGATATTTCTCCTTAACTGAGTGATCTATTGCAGAGCTGTGTAATTAAGGCCAGGTAATCACAGGTTTGCTAACTCCATCCCTGTCAGAAAGGGAAGAAAATCCATCCTAGTGGTAATTGCAGGGTTCTCTGTGTCTCACTTCTTTCCATCCTCTTTCCCCTCCCCTCCTCAGATTCTTTAAGCATGCCTGCCTCTTGGCTCACCACATTTTACTTTGCATGTGCTTAGAGTTGGCATTCAGGGAGTTAACTAAAACACCCAGAGACTGCCAGGCCTAGAATTCAGAGAGAGGAGTTCCTACCTTGCAAGGTGTGAGTGTGTAGGAACTCACCCACCCTCTTGTGATGATTTGCCTGTTTGGTGTCCTTTGATTTTCTAGTTCTGATGTTTCATGCAGCTATCACTTCTGGGAGAGCCCAGAAGCCATGTGGTGTGAGGGAAGAAATATTCCATCCTAGCTCTGTGCCTGGGTGCTGGACAGCAAATGTCACAGAACCACAGAATTGTCAGGGCTGGAAGGGACCTCAAGGCTCAGCCAGTTCCAACCCCCCTGCCATGGGCAGGGACACCTCACACTACAGCAGGTTGCTCACAGCCACATCCAGCCTGGCTGCAAACACCTCCAGGCAGGAGGCTTCCACCACCTCCCTGGGCAACCTGTGCCAGTCTCTCACCACCCTCATGGGCAACAACTTCTTCCTCACATCCAATCTCAATCTCCCCACTTCTAGTTTTGCTCCATCCCCCCCAGTCCTATCACTCCCTGACACCCTCAAAAGTCCCTTGGAGCCCCCTTCAGATACTGGAAGGCAACAATTAGGTCTCCTTGGAGCCTGAACAGATAAAGCACACTCAAAAGCCCTCACCTTGAATCCTGTATCCTGTTCTGAGCTCCTCAGGTTAGGAAAGATGTTGAGCTGCTGGAAGGTGTCCAGAGAAGGGCAAGAAAGCTGGGGAGGGGTCTGGAGCACAGCCCTGTGAGGAGAGGCTGAGGGAGCTGGGGTTGCTTAGCCTGGAGAAGAAGAGGCTCATGGGAGACCTTCTTGCTCTCTCCAAGTCCCTGAAGGGAGGTTGGAGCCAGGTGGGTTTGGTCTCTTTTCCCAGGCAAGCAGCACCAGAACAAGAGGACACAGTCTCAAACTGTGCCAGGGGAGGTTTATGCTGGAGGTGAGGAGAAAGTTCTTCCCAGAGAGAGTTGTTAGCCATTGGGATGTGCTGCCCAGGGAGGTGGTGGAGTCACCATCCCTGGAGGTGTTCAAGAGGGAATTGGATGTGGCACTTGGTGCCATGGTTCAGTTGTCATGAGGTGTTGGGTGAGAGGTTGGACCTGATGATCTTTGAGGTCTTTTCCAACCTTACTGATTCTATGATTCTATCATTCTGGGCAGCAGAAGGTGCTGCCAGCTGTGAGCCTGCTGCTTTGGGCAGTGTTGATGGCTGATGGTAGGCTGCTGGCCAAACAATGTCCTCTCCAAGAGTGGTGAGACAATGGCTGTGCACTTCTCCTGGTGCTGATGGCCAAAGGTACCAAGGGAAGCCATCTGTGGTGCACCTGAGCTGTGCTGCATATTCTTGAGCACCATCTGCTGGTGCTGCCACTGGAGTATTTGTGGGAGCTTGTGTTGTGGGCCTTCATCTCAACCCTTAGACACAGGGGAGCTGCTTCCCAGAGTAAACCCAGGGCAACCAAAATCTGCAGCTGCTCACTTTGCAAACCAAGCAGGTGACCTGGTTCCTGGGGAGGAAGAGGGAGCCTCCCTTTCTACTGCTCTCACCAGCCAGTTCCTTACCTTTCCCAGAGATTCCATCCCACTTCTGATATAAGGATGGCTTGAAGCTGTCTTTCAACAAATAAAAGCCTCCAGCAATGTCACATTTAGAGCAAGAGACACCTGTCACCTTTTCCAGCCCACAGCCAGCTGGCAAGGCAAGGGACCTGAGGAGCCAATGCACTGCAGGCTCTTCTCCCAGAGCAGGGCTGATCTTTGTTTCCAGTCTGACCTCGAAGCCATGGACAAAGCAAAAGGAGCTGCACATGTGCCCTGCTGTGACCAGCAGTTCACAGGATCACAGGGTGTTAGAGGTTGGAAGAGACCTCCAAAGATCTTCCAGTCCAACCCCCTGCCAGAGCAGGAGCATAGAATCCAGCACAGGTCACACAGGAACACATCCAGACAGGGCTGCAAAGGCTCCACAGAAGGAGACTCCACAACCTCTCTGGGCAGCCTGCTCCAGGCCTCTGGGACCCTCACAGTCAGGAAGTTCCTCCTCATGTTGAGATGGAACCTCCTGTGCTGCAGTTTCCATCCATTGCTCCTTGTTCTATCCCAGGGCACAGTGAGCAGAGGCTGTCCCTGCCCCTTCCTTCCTGACCTCAGCTATTGATAGACATTGATCAGATCCCTCTCAGCCTTCTCCTCTAAAGACTAATCAACCCCAGGGCTCTCAGCCTCTCCTCCCCAGGCAGTGCTGCAGTCCCTTCAGCATCCTTTTAACCCTCCCTTGGACTCTCTCCAGCAGATCCCTGTCCCTCCTGAACTGGGGAGCCCAGAGCTGGATGCTTTAACTCCTGTAAGTGCTGCCAGGCTGGCAGGATTGTCTCCTGGGTGCTGTAACCACCTCATGTGTGCCTGCTACTTCCATAGAAGTCCTTCTGCAGCACTGGTTGCATCACCTGCTGCAGATCCTGTGCTCCTCATTGCAGTGATTTCATCATCCACTCTGCTTCCTTCTCTTGTGCAATCTTTCAGCCACAGAGTAAGAACCGACATGGAGAAGGATCTTGGAGTCCTAGTGGACAGCAAGTTCTGCATGGGACAGCAAGGTGCCATTTAGGTCAAGAGAGCCAATGGTGTCCTGGGGTGTAGCAAGGAAAGTGTGGCCAGCAGGGCTAGGGAGCTTCTTCTCCCCCTCTACTCTGCCCTGCTGAGACCACAGCTGCAATACTGTGTCCAGTTTTGGGCTCCCCAGTTCAGGAGAGACAGAGACCTGCTGGAGAGAGTCCAACAGAGAGCTACAAGGGTGCTGAAGGAGCTTGGAACATCTCTGCTATGAAGAGAGACTGAGAGCCCTGGGGCTGTTTAGTCTGGAGAGGAGAAGGCTGAGAGGGATCTGATCAATGTCCATCAATAGCTGAGGGCTGGGGGTCAGGATGAAGGGGCCAAGCTCTTTGTGGTGGTGCCCAGTGATAGGACAAGGAGCAATGGGTACAGGCTGGAGCCCAGGAGGTTCCACCTCAGCATGAGAAGAAACTTCTTTGGTGTGAGCAGCTGGAGCAGGCTGCCCAGAGAGGTTGTGGAGTCTCCTGCTCTGGAGACTTTCCAAACCCACCTGGATGTGTTCCTGTGTGCCCTGCCCTGGGTGATGCTGCTCTGGCAGGGGGGTTGGAGTGGATGATCCCTGGAGGTCCCTTCCAGCCCCTACCATGCTGTGCTTCTGTGTCTGGAAAACAGATAGGAGAGATAGAGGACCTTCTTGGCCAGTTGTGACTTGCTTCTCTTGTTCTATTGTGCTGATAATACCAATACACAGTGGAAGAGATCTTTCCAGTCTCCTCATTTGCCAGGGACTTGGGTTTATCCCAGTATCTTCCTCTAACTAGAAATGGCCTCCACCAACATCTGAAGTAGGTTTTTTTCACTTTACAAAACAATTAAATCAGAGAATCACAGAATGGGTTGGATTGGAAGGGACCTTAAAGATCATCCAATTCCAATCCCCTGCTATGGGCAGGGACACTTCCCACTAATCCTGGTTGCTCAAGGACCCATCCAGCCTGGCTTTGAACACTTCTAGGCTTGGAGCCTCCACAGCTTCTCTGGACAACCTGTTCCAGTGCCTCACCACCCTCAGCACAGGGAAGAATTTCTTCCTAATGTCTGATCCAAATCCAGCTTCTTCTGGTTTAAAGCCACTGACCCTTGTGAGAAGTCCCTCTTCACAAAGCCATGCTGGATGCCACCAATCACCTTCTCATTTTCTCTCCCTTAACAGAGTTTCCAGAAGGAGTACTGCATCCAGTTCTGGAGCCTCTAGTACGGGAAGGATCTGGAGGTGCTGGAAGGTGTCCAGAGAAGGGCCACAAGGATGAGCAGAGAGCTGGAGCTGCTCTGCTATGAGGACAGACTGAGGGAGTTGGGGTTGTGCAGTCTGGAGAAGAGAAGGCTCTGAGGAGACCTTCTTGTGGCCTTCCAGGATCTTCAGGGGGCTCCAAGAAAGCTGGGGAGGGACTTTTGAGGGTGTCAGGGAGTGATAGGACTGGGGGGGGATGGAGCAAAACTAGAAATGGGGAGATTGAGATTGGCTGTGAGGGAGAAATTGTTCCCCAAGAGAGTGGTGAGAGACTGGCACAGGCTGCCCAGGGAGGTGGTGGAAGCCTCCTGCCTGGAGGTTTTTGCAGCCAGGCTGGATGTGGCTGTGAGCAACCTGCTCAGGTTGCTCAGGGCCTCATCCAGCCTGGCCTTGAACACCTCCAGGCAGGAGGCAGCCACAGCCTCCCTGAGCAACCTGTGCCAGTGTCTCACCACCCTCACTGTCAAGGATTTCTTCCTCCTCTCCAGTCTCAATCTCCCCTCTCTCAGCTCATAACCATTGTCCCTTGTCCTGTCACTCCCAGCCCTTGTCCAAACTAAATCATTGTCCAACTAAATCATGCAACCAAGGACTCTATTAGTATGAGACTTGATAGGGTGCTTGGTGCCATGGGTTAGTTGATTAGATGGTATTGGATGATAGGTTGGACTCGATGATCTTGAAGGTCTCTTCCAACATGGTCTGGTCTATTCTATTCTATTCTATTCTATTCTATTCTATTCTATTCTATTCTATTCTATTCTATTCTGTTCTGTTCCGTTCCGTTCCGTTCTGTTCTGTTCCTGAAGGTGTTCAGGCAGTGTGGAGCTGGTGCTTAGTGACATGGTTTAGTGTTGACCCTTCAGTGCTGGGTCAGGGGTTGGACTGGATGGGCTTGGAGGTTCCTCCCCAGCTCTCCTGCTCTCCTGGAGCCGCTCTTCCCAGCTCTCCTGGAGCCTCCTTCAGGTACTGGAAAGCTGCTCTAAGGTCTCTCTGGACCCTTCTCATCTCCAGGCTGAACAACTCCAACTCTCCCAGCCTCAGAGGAGGTTCTCCAGCCCTCTGAGCATCTTCATGGCCTCCTCTGGACCCCGTCCACCAGTTCAATGTCCTTCTTGTGCTGGGGGCTCAGATCTGGAGGCAGTGCTGCAAGTGGGGCCTGAGCAGAGCAAAGGGGCAGAATCCCCTCCCTGTGCTGCTGCTCTCCCCACTGCATCAAAACCTCCTGATGAAACCTCCTGTACACCACCAGCAGTGAGGGTTCTCCTTTGAGGGTGGCTCCATGCCCAGCGAGCTGCAGGGTGCATTTGGCTCCTCACCAATCTGATTGCAGAGAAGCAGAGCAGTGGGGATGCAGCTGGACTCTCCCATCCAATACTTGATGAGCTTAGCTGCCTGAAAGCAGTTTGGGGCTTCCTAAATGTGTTCAAATGAGCAAGCATCATCTTTCAGAAAATTGCCTGCAGAATGCAGTGTAGATCATTAGGGGACAGATGCCATGAGCAGGATAATAGTGAACCTTTCATCCCCATAATCTGCACTCCTCTGGTCTCCTTAGATACCTGACTCAAAACCTCCATAACCTGACTCAAACCCTCTCAGAGAGAACCAGGATCTTTGTTCCTAGGGCTATTTCTTCCTTTTTTCCTCCCTTTCATCACTAAAAAGCCCCCCAAGACTCAGTAAAGCAAGAAATATTATTCTGCTCAGCTCCCAAACTCCTTGCTCTGAATGTAATTGCTACACTGATAGCAATCAGTGCTCCCACTGCCAGCAGCAGCCTTCATCCCTGAAGTCCTGCAGCCTGCAGAGAGAAGACTTTGCCCTCATGCTTCACAGGTCAGATTTTGTTTCCCCAAGCAGGCCAATGACTTATCTGAAGCTCAGCAGGAACCAGCAGTGAGCACTTGCAACCCAGAGATCCAAGCAGAGCCTGGGCTGCAGCAAGAGAAGTGTGGCCAGCAGGGCCAGGGAGGGGATTCTGCCCCTCTGCTCCACTCTGCTGAGACCACAGCTGCAGCTCTGTGTCCAGTTCTGGAGCCTCTGTTCCAGGAAGGATCTGGAGGTGCTGGAAGGTGCCCAGAGAAGGGCCACAAGGATGAGCAGAGGGCTGGAGCTGCTCTGCTATGGGAACAGACTGAGATAGTTGGGGCTGTTCAATCTGGAGAGGAGAAGGCTCCAAAGAGACCTTCTTGTGGCCTTGCAGTATCTAAAGGGGAAAGCTAGGGAGAGACTTCTGAGGGTGTCAGGGAGGGATAGGACTGGGGGGAATGGAGCAAGACTAGAAATGGGTAGATTGAGATTGGCTGTGAGGAAGAAGTTGTTGCCCATGAGGGTGGTGAGAGACTGGCACAGGTTGCCCCTTTACAAAACAATGAAATCAGAGAATCATAGATTGGTTGGGTTGGAAGGGATCTCAAAGATCAGCTAGTTCCAACCCACTGCCCTGGGGCAGGGACACCTCCTGCTAGCCCAGCTTGCTCAGTGCTCCATCCAGCCTGGCTTTCAACACTTCCAGCCTTGGAGCCTCCACAACTTGGAGCTGGCTGCAGCCTAGGATTCAGCAGCAGGAATGTGCAGTCCTGCCTCCCTCAGAGGGGCAAAATCAGAAGCCTGTCACTGCCCTGGCTGCCCCAACCTGTCTTAGAGGTGAAAGCAGCAACTGCCAAGTGAACAGGAGTGCAGCTCCTCTCCCACCACCTATACACAACTGTCACCCAACCAGGTAGCAGTGAGAGCATTAGCTGCTGGTGCAGTGCCTGGTGCCAGGTGCCAGCTAGGAGGTTCTGTCAATGCCAAACTCTTTGTTTGTGTCCAAAAAAAAACCTAAAAAAGAGAGAGAGGGAGAAATATTTGTGTGGATTTTGCAGTGAACCTCTGAAACAATCAAGTGGAGCTCAACAGGTTCATAAAACAATGACTAATGAGCTGTGCCCCACGCTGCCTGGCTGTGTGCCCCCACTGACTGCCTTGTTCCAGGTGTTAAGTTGGTATTTTTCATTAGCTGAGATGAAATATGGGAACCTCTGCCCTCTCCCTCTGCTCAGCTCTGCCTCAGTCTTGCAACCAAGCCTACCCATTCGTGACAAGAAGCCACTCTTGGTTTGGGTGCAGGCAGGAATCAAGGCTGCTTCACGAGCTCTAGTGCTCCCAGGAGAGCTCCAGCCCTGTTCCTCATCCACCTTCTCAGGTGGAGTTTCTCTTAACCATATGGGAAAGGCTGCTCATGGAGTAATGGGAGGCCCTGGTGGGCACCAAGTTCCCCATGGGACAGCAATGTGCTCCTGTGGCCAAGGAGGCCAAGGTGATCCTGGGGTGCATTGAGGAGTGTGTGCAGCAGATCTAGAGAAGTTCTCCTCCCCCTCAGCTCTGCCCTGGTGAGACCTCACCTGGGGTACTGAATCCAGTTCTGGGCTCCCCAGTTCAGGAGGGACAGGGACCTGCTGGAGAGAGTCCAAGGGAGGCTACAAGGATGCTGAAGGGACTGCAGCACTGCCTGGGGAGGAAAGGCTGAGAGCCCTGGGGCTGTTTAGTCTGGAGAGGAGAAGGCTGAGAGGGATCTGATCAACGTCTATCAGTAGCTGAGGGCTGGGGGTCAGGAAGGAAGGGACAGGGACAGCCTCTGCTCACTTGTGCCCTGGGATAGGACAAGGGGCAAGGGATGGAAACTGCAGCACAGGAGGTTCCACCTCAACATGAGGAAGAACTTCGTGACTGGGAGGGTCCCAGAGCCCTGGAGCAGGCTGCCCAGAGAGGTTGTGGAGTCTCCTTCTCTGGAGCCTTTGCAGCCCTGTCTGGATGTGTTCCTGTGTGACCTGTGCTGGATTCTATGCTCCTGCTCTGGCAGGGGGCTGGGAGTGGAAGATCTTCAGAGCTGACATCAACCCCTAACACTCTCTGATCCTGTGATCTTTGAGGCCTCTTCCAACTGGATGGTTTCTGTGATTCTGTGGCTGTGTGTCTTCACTCTGCCACCCCCAGTTAGATTCTGCTCCTGCTCTGGCAAGGGGGTTGGACTCAATGATCTCCAGAGGTCCCTTCCACCCCCTAACATCCTCTGATCTATGGTCCTGCAGAATGCATTTGCGGGCAAGAGGGAAACGCCAGCTTTGGATCCACCAAAGGTGCTTCACAACTCGCTTGCCCCTCCGGTGCTCCCTCCCTGTGTGCATCCACTGTGTTGATCTGCCAGTGAGGGGTCAGAGAAGCCTCTCCAAGTGTCCACCTTAAATTTTAGCTAGAGCAGGATGAAACAATGCTGTGGATCTAACCCTGAAGGCAACCACCAGTGAAGTCATTCATCACCTGAAGAAATGTCAGGAATGCTGAAAAGAAAGTGAAGGTTCCCTCTCATACTTTCAGGGGTGGGTTTTTTTCTCCTTTAACCCAGAGTGCTAAAGGTGTTTTCCTTTGTCCTCTCCAGCATTTTCTTCTCTTTCCCTTCCCCCTTTGGATGCCAAAATTGGGAGCAAATAAAAGTGCACCTTGAAAACGGTTCCCCAAAATGTGACCAATGTAGAAGTTTAAGGAATATTAAGAAGCAATCACTTCCCCTTTTCCCCTCACCTCCCCCCAGTCAGAGCTCTTGGTGGTGCCTCGTGGAAGTCATAGAACCATTTGGGTTGGCAAAGCCCTTGAAGCTCATCCAGCCCAACCATACTCTGACTCTGCCCAGGCTGGGGCTGAACCATGATCCCCAGCACCACAGCTCTGCCTCTTGGGAACACCTCCAGGGATGGGAATTCAACCACCTCCCTGGGCAGCCTGTGCCAGGCTTTGAGAACCCTTTCAGGGAAGAAGTTTCTTCTGATAGCCAACCTAAACATGCCCTGGTGCAACTTGAGGCCATTTCCACTCATTCTATCCCTTGTTACTGGAGAGGAGAGCCCAACCCCCACCCGGCTCCAGCCTCCTTTCAGAGGAGTTGTAGACAATATGAAGATCTGCCCTGAGCCTCCTGTTCTCCAGGCTGAACTGCTCCTCAGCTGCTCCTCAGAAGAACTTTTTGGTGGTGCACAGTGACAGGACAAGGGGCAATGGGCACCAACTGGAACCCATCTGAACAGGAGGAGAAACTTCTTTGGTGTGAGGGTGCTGGAGGCCTGGAGCAGGCTGCCCAGAAAGGTTGTGGAGTCTCCTGCTTTGGAGGTTTTCCAGCCCCCCTCGGGCATTGTGCTCTTGGGCAAGCTGCTGTGGGTGCCCTGCTGGAACAGCGAGCTGGAGTGGATGATCCCCCACTGCCTTTTCAGCAGCCAAGGTCCTTCCAGCCAGGCAGAGAGAAGGTCTGCAGGAGCAGTTCTGCCGTGAGCAGCCTGCTGGCTGTGTGGCTGCTGTGGGAAGGGAGCTCATCCCAGCTCAGATTGAGTTGTCTGTCAGCTGCTGAGAAGCTGCTGAGAATCTGTTCAGCAGGCAGTCAACATTTCCTGCAGCCCTCAATGAAGCCTTGCAAATGCATTGCTCCAAGGGCCACAAGGATGAGCAGAGGGCTGGAGCTGCTCTGCTATGAGGACAGACTGAGGGAGTTGGAGTTGTTCAGTATGGAGAGGAGAAGGCTCCCAGGAGACCTAATTGTGGTCTTGCAGTATTTGAAGGGGGCTCCAAGAAAGCTGGGGAGGGACTTTCGAGGGTGTCAGGGAGTGATAGGACTGGGGGGGGATGGAGCAAAACTAGAAATGGGTAGATTGAGATTGGAAGTGAGGAAGAAGTTGTTGCCCATGAGGGTGGTGAGAGACTGGCACAGGTTGCCCAGGGAGGTGGTGGAAGCTTCCTGCCTGGAGGTGTTTGCAGCCAGGCTGGATGTGGCTGTGAGCAATCTGCTGTAGTGTGAGGTGTCCCTGCCCATGGCAGGGGGGTTGGAACTGGCTGATCCTTGAGGTCCCTTCCAACCCTGACAATTCCGTGATTCTAAATCAAACAGGCTGTGGTGAAGCTCTCTGCTGACATCAGAATGTTTGACTCATTGTAACATGCTAAGGGAATCTTTAGGAACATCCTGAAGAATGTTGGAACTGGAGGATCCTTGAGGTCCCTTCCAACCCTGACAGCTCTGTGATCTCTGGTTTGTGAGCAGGGCCTGAAGTCAGCGTGGTGATGGAGACAGACCATCAGACAGCTGTTGAATGGTTGCTGTCTGGGGTTCCCTGCTCCATCTGAAGGGTGAAGAAGCAGTAGCTGAACAAGTGGTGGCTCCCAGCGAGCTCCAGCTGACTGCGTTCCAAGTCAAACACAATCAGTGGCAAACCCAGTGGAATGTGAAAGAAATCCATACCTTAGTGAACTGTAAACACCACCAGGGCTGACAAAATTTAATCAAAATGTAACATTGCCTTGGGGCTGCTGATCCACAGCCTTTTGATGCTGAGCAGGATTAGCAGAGGGAGATGCTGCTGCTGCTGCTGCTGAACGCCACAGTGCTGTGAGGCTGCACTCAACGCCGCAGCCGCCACGCCAGGAAGAATTCAACACCTGCACATAAATCATTTTGCAATTACCTTTTTTGTTTGGCTTGATTGTTGTTTTTTTTTTTTCTCCTTTTGGGGGGTGGTGGTGGTTTGGGGAATTATTTTATCACAGCCTTTTTTATTTTGTTCCAAGCAGAATTAGAGAGGAGCTCTGAAAGGCGACACTAGGGTGAAAGAGAGGAAGGGTAGGAGCGCTGTGGGGTTAGACAAACTCCAGCAACTCTCTGTTTTCCATTATTTAATTCTCACATTGACATGCAGCTTTGGCTGAGGGTTGTGGAACAGGATGGCTTGGTGGGGATATGCCTTGCAGGTATTTAAATGGAACCCTGAGCAGCAGCAACATGGAAAGTGTCTCTTCCGTGCTCTTCAGCGTTCAGAAGAGAGATATTAAGAGTGGAAAAGCCTTGAGCTTGTCAATCCTCCTCTCCCTGAAGCAAATCAGCCATTTATGTTTGGGACTTAGACGTTATCAGTCAGGAGTTACAAAAGGAAAAAAAAATCAAACCAAACCAAACAAATAAACAAACAAACAAACCCCGAAAAAATCACACACAAAAAAAGCCCAAACAAAACTAAACCAAACCAAATTAAACCAAACCCACCAACCAACCGAAAAAAACCCAAACCCAATCAAATCAAACCAAAATAAACCAACTCAACCCAAACCAAAGCAAACTAAACCAACCCAGCCCAACCCAGACCAAAGCAAACTAAACCCCAAACCAAACAAAAAAAATACCCAATCCAACTTAACCCAAAGCAGAGGAAAGCAAAACAAAACAAACCCAACCCAATCCAACCAAAAAACCCACAACCCAAACCAACCCAACAAAAAAAACCCACAACCTAAACCAACTCAATCCAAGTCAATCCAAATAAAAAATATCCCCAACACAAACCAAACCAAGAAAAAAAAGACCCAACCCAACCCCAAAAAATACCCAACCCAACCTAACCCAAAGCCAAGCAAAGGAAAGCAAAACAAACCCAAACCAAATCACACCAACCCAGCAAAAAAGTCCAACCCAACTCAACTCAACCCAACCCAGCCCAATCCAACCCAACCCAAAGCAAAGCAAAGCAAAGCAAAGCAAAGCAAAACAAACCCAACCCAAACTAACAAACAAAATAAAACACCAAACCCACCCAAAGCAACCCAAACCAAAAAAAAACCCAACCCATCCCAACCCAACTCAACCCAACCCAACCCAAATCAAACCAAACCAAACCCCAATGCAACCCAGCCCAGCCCAACCCAGCCCAACATAAAGCAAAGCAAAGCAAAACAAAACAAACCCAACCCAAACTAACAAAAAACCCCAAACCCCAAACCCACTCAAACCAACCCAAACCAAAAAAAAACCCAACCCATCCCAACTCAACTCAACCCAACCCAAATCAAACCAAACCAAATCAAACCCCAATGCAACCCAGCCCAGCCCAACCCAGCCCAACCCAACGCAAAGCAAAGCAAAACAAACCCAACCCAAACTAACAAAAAAAACCCAAACCCCAAACTCACCCAAACCAACCCAAACCAAAAAACCCCAACCCATCCCAACCCAACCCAAATCAAACCAAACCAAACAAACCCCAATGCAACCCAGCCCAGCCCAACCCAGCCCAACCCACAGCAAAGCAAAGCAAAGCAAAGCAAAGCAAAACAAACCCAACCCAAACTAACAAAAAAAACCCAAACCCCAAACTCACCCAAACCAACCCAAACCAAAAAATCCCCAACCCATCCCAACCCAACTCAACCCAACCCAAATCAAACCAAACCAAACAAACCCCAACACAACCCAGCCCAGCCCAACCCAGCCCAACCCACAGCAAAGCAAAGCAAAGCAAAGCAAAGCAAAGCAAAACAAACCCAACCCAAACTAACAAAAAAAACCCAAACCCCAAACTCACCCAAACCAACCCAAACCAAAAAATCCCCAACCCATCCCAACCCAACTCAACCCAACCCAAATCAAACCAAACCAAACAAACCTCAACACAACCCAGCCCAGCCCAACCCAACCCAACCCAACCCAACTCAACCAACCAAAAAAACTACAACAGCCCCAACCAAACAACAAAACCCCCAACCCAAAACAAAGGAAATCAAAGCAAAAAGAAACCTCAACCAAACAAAACCAAACCAAACAAAAAACTTCAACCCAACCCAAAAAACCCAACCCAACCCAAACCCAAACCAATACAAAATAAAACACCCGACCCAACTCAAAACACCCAACCCAACCAAAACCAAACCCAACACAAAACAAAACACCCAACCCAAAAACCCCAACCCAACACAAAACCAACACAAAACAAAACACCCAACCCAACCCAAAACACCCAACCCAACTCAAACAAAATCCCAACCCAACCCAAACAAACCAAAAAATCTCAACCCAAACCAAACCAAAAAACCCAACCCAAACCCAACACAAAACAAAACAAAACACCCAACCCAACCCAAAACCAACACAAAACAAAACAAAACACCCAACCCAACCCAACCCAAACCAAACCCAACACAAAACAAAACACCCAACCCAACCCAAAAACCCCAACCCAAAACAAAACACCCAACTCAACCCCAAAACCCCAACCCAACACAAAACCAACACAAAACAAAACACCCAACCCAACCCAAAACACCCAACCCAAACCAAACAAAATCCCAACCCAACCCAAACAAACCAAAAAATCTCAACCCAACCCAAACCAAAAAACCCAACCCAAACCCAACCCAACCCAAAACAAAACACCCAACCCAAACCAAAACCAACACAAAACAAAACACCCAACCCAACCCAAAAACCCCAACCCAACACAAAACCAACACAAAACAAAACACTCAACCCAACCCAAAACACCCAACCCAACCCAAAACACCCAACCCAGACCAAACAAAATCCCAACCCAACCCAACCCAAACCAAAAAACCTAACCCAACCCTACACAAAACTTACAAAGAACAAAACAAAACACCCAACCCAACCAAAATCCCAACCCAATCCAAACCAAACAAAATCCCAACCCAACCCAAACCAAATGAAAACAAAACTAAACAAAAAACCCAAAGCAAACCAGATACAAAAAATCCCAAACCAACCCCCCCCTCAAAACCCCAACAACAACAAAAGAACAAACAATAACAACAACAACAAAAAAAACCCAAACCCTCTTCTGTGATCAAGAAACAGACGAGACAAAGTTAATTCTTCCTAAGTTTAAGAGGAGCTTAGAGCCTGTGCAAGACGAGAAGGATAACCACCCCGGGTAACCTTTCAAAGTGGTGCTGAGTGAGGCCTGGGTGTTAATGGAAACTCTGTGGCTAAATCCCCTTTGAAAGCCTAACCCCTGTGCTGGGGGAGTGTGGTGGGTTGAAATTCCGACCCACCCCCCAACATAAAACTGCCAGAGCAGATCAGTTGGCAAGCAAATGAAGCTGGATTTACCAGCAAAGCTGCAATGTAAAAGCTGGAATGCAATGACTATGGACAAAACAGGCAATAGTTGCATCCATCTGAGGCAGAGGAAGTGCCATGGAAACAGGAGGAGGAATTATTTCCCTGTGAGGGTGACAGAGCCCTGGCACAGGCTGCCCAGGAGGGTTGCAGAGTCTCCCTCTCTGGAGATATTCAAACCCCACCTGGATGTGTTCCTGTGTGACCTGCCCTGGGTGATGCTGCTCTGTCAGAGGGGCTTGGACTGGATGTTCCCTGGAGGTCCCTTCCAGCCCCTGACATTCTGTGACTTACAATTCATTTACAATTTATAAACAACACAAGAACCCCCCTGGACAAAACCAGGGGACTACTAACAGCTTCCCCCTCCCTGCTCCCTTCAATCTCCCTGTACACAGGGAAAGAGAAGAAAGGAGAAAAGCAGAGAGTTGCTGTTAGTACTTAACCACAACATGAACTCATCCAAGGTCAGCAGCAGCTAAGCAAGAGCCAGCTAGCACCTGCCAGAGCAAAGGAAATGACAAGAGAGAAAGTTGGTTTATACAACTACCAGACCTTCTTGTGGCCATGCAGTATCTGAAGGGGGCTCCAAGAAAGCTAGGGAGCTGCTCTGCTGTGAGGACAGACTGAGGGAATTAGGGCTGTTCAGTCTGGAGAGGAGAAGGCTCCCAGGAGACCTAATTGTGGCCTTGCAGTATCTGAAGGGGGCTCCAAGAAAGCTGGGGAGGGACTTCTGAGGGTGTCAGGGAGTGATAGGACTGGGGGGGATGGAACAAAACTAGAAATGGGGAGATTGAGATTGGATGTGAGGAAGAAGTTGTTCCCCATGAGGGTGGTGAGAGACTGGCACAGGTTGCCCAAGGAGGTAGTGGAAGCCTCACAGTATCACAGTATATTAGAGGCTGGAAGGGACCTCCAGAGATCACCAAGTCCAACCCCCCTGCCAGACCAGCATCACCCAGGGCAGGGCACACAGGAATGCATCCAGGTGAGTTTGGAAAGTCTCCAGAGCAGGAGACTCCACAACCTCTCTGGACAGCCTGCTCCAGGGCTCCAGCACCCTCACACCAAAGAATTTTCTCCTCATGTTGAGGTGAAATCTTCTATGTTCAAGCTTGAACCTGTTGTTCCTTGGCTTATTGCTGTGCACCATCCAAAAGAGCTTGGCCCCCTCCACTTGCCCCCCAGCCCTCAGCTATTGATAGACATAGATCAGATCCCTCTCAGCCTTCTCCTCTCCAGACTAACCAGCCCCAGGGCTCTCAGCCTCTCTTCACAGAGGAGATGCTCAAGTCCCCTAAGCATCCTGCTTGCAAATAGGAAGAAAGGGAAAGGAGCCTGCTTACAAATAGGAGGGAAAAGCTGAGTCTTGGTGGTGATTTGACCTTGTAAAAGGAAAATAAAGATTTCCTCTGGAAACTGAGGCATAGAATCACAGAATGATTTGGGTTGGCAAAGCCCTTGAAGCTCATCCAGTCCAACCATTCTGACTCTGCCCAGGCTGGGGCTCAACCATGGCGCTCAGCACCACAGCTCTGCCTCTTGGAAACACCTCCAGGGATGAGCATTCAACCACCTCCCTGGGCAGCCTGTGCCAGGCTTTGAGAACCCTTTCAGGGAAGAAGTTTCCTCTAATGTCCAACCTAAACCTCTCCTTGTGTAACTTGAGGCCATTTCCTCTCATCCTATCACTTGAAGTGACCAGGATCTGCCTGGCTCCAGCCTCCTTTCATCAGGGAGTTGTAGGAAGCCAGAAGGTCTCCCCTCAGCCTTCTCTTCTCCACACTAAACACCCCCAGCTCCCTCAGCTGCTCTTCCTCTGTTCTCCAGACCCTTGCCCAGCTTTGTTGCCCTTTGCTGGATCTGTTCCAGCTCCTCAATGTCCTTCTGGGACTGAGGGCTCCAAAACCAGAACCCAGTCCTCAAGGTGTGGCCTCAGCAGTGATGAGTGTTAGAGGACAATGACTCCCCTGGTCATACTATTCTTAAACCAGGCCAGGATGCCAAGAAGGCCACCTGGGCACAGTAGTGTGACAGTTTAGGCTGTGCCTTTAAGCTAGGAGCTACAGTTGGTGTAAAAATGGTTAGTCAATGCATTGCATAAGGCACCACTAAAATTCAACCCAAATAATCAGAAGCACAAGAAGGAAATCAGATCTAGCTTAAAACCACACAAAGAGGGGGTTTGGGGTGGGGGGTGGGGGTTAATTCTGCAGATTTTGCATGCTGCAATGGGAATGTTGCAGCTGCCAGAGAAGCCTGAGCAAGCCAGGAGCAGCCCAGCTGTTACCTGTCCCACACTGAGACTCTTCACATCCTTCATGGCAAGGGGAAGCTGTAGGTTGAGATAGCTGTTGAGCACTTTCCCTGCTCTCTGGAGCACTTCAGTGGTTGGATCCACCATAGCCGTGTTGGGCCACTGAGAACTGAAGACAGTGTGAGCTCCTCAGAGAGAACATTTGATGGGGTTGGAACTAGATGGTCCTTGAGGTCCCTTCCAACCCTGACAATTCCATGATTCTATGTACCCCTCACTTACTCACAAGCTCTCAGCCTTCACCACACAGGTGACAGCACCATGCACTAGAAAAAGAGGGGAGGACATCCTAGTGTAGCTCATCATAGTGTTGCTCTGGGCAGCTGTAGATGTGAAAATGAGGAGTATGACACCAACCAACCCACTATTAGCACACAGGTGACTCAAAGCTAGGATCAGTGTGGGGAACCTGACTCAACATCCAGTGTTAAGCAGGAGCAGAGCAAAGCCTTTGGAATTTGAAATGGAGATGAGCCTGAAGAATTCTAGAATGGCTCAGCTTGGAAGGGACCTCAGAGATCATCTGCTCCAACCTCCCCACCATGGGCAGGGACACCTCTCAACCAGACTCAGCTGCACAAGGTCTCATCCAACCTGGCCTTGAACACCCCCAGGGAGGAGGCAGCCACCAACTCTCCCGGACCTCTCCAGGCAACCTATTCCAGAGTCTCACCAACCTCACACTGAAGAATGCTTCCACTCTAACCCTGCTCTGCCTCAGCTCCAAACCATTCCCCCTTGGCCTGGCTCCAGACACCCTCAGGAAAAGTCCTTCTGCAGCCTTCCTGCAGGATGCCTTCAGCCATTGGAATGCAGCTGCAGAGAAGGATGCTCTGTACCCGTGGGATTTCTTCACAACATTGCTGCATGAGTTCAGAGGTTGCTTCAAATTCCTCTATAACCCACTAGGATTTGGACCATTTCCTCCTTTCCTACAGAAGTGTTTGTCCTGCACTTGGCAGCCGTGGTGGGATTGTGAGCTCCAGGTCAGTGGTTGGACTTGGTGGTCTCAAAGGTCTCTTCCAACCTCAACAGCCCTACGACTCTGTGACTTCTAGTGTGTGTTTCATTGTCAAGATTTGGCTTCCTCACCATCATTTACACTTTCACTCCACTTTAGAGGCAGTGAGAAACGGTGGTTTAAGTGTGAAGGATGTCTGACTGACCCCTGCAACGTATTTGAACAGCACTTGAGGAAGGCAGCAAAGGGAGGTAAGAATAGAACTGAGATTCCCTGAATTCCTCTCATTTGCCACTTCCTCAGGTCAGTCACTTTCAGGGTAGGTTTTCTCTGAGTGTTTGCATTACTTCAGTTTCAAGTGCAGAGTTTAGGGCTCTGACAGAGGGGGGCTGGCAGTTGGTGAGGCAATAGCAGCGTCTGGGAGGGACTCCTCTACCACTTGAGTTCACAGCCCAGTGACTTGGGTTGAATGGATGATGAAGTAGCCTGGATTTCAAAATGCCAGGTGGAAACCAGGAGGTGGGAGCCAGCAGGATGTGTTCTGACACATTCAGTTCCAACAGCTCTAACAGCCAGTTCTGCTGAGTGGTCAGCAGCACACACCTGAGAGTTTCTCTTCACCTCCCAGTTGGCACAGCTATCTCGATTCAGGTTTCCCCCAGGGATCACTGCAGGGCCCCATCCTGTTCAATATCTTTATTGATGATCTGGAGGAGGGGATTGAGTCCATCAGCAGTAAATGTGCAGATGACACCAAGCTGGGGGCAGGAGTTGATCTGTTAGAGGCTACAAAAGCTCTGCAGAGGGACCTGGACAGGCTGGGCAGATGGGCAGAGTCCAAGGGCATGAAATTGAACGCATCCAAGTGCCAGGTTCTGCACATTGGCCACAACAACCCCAGGCAGAGCTACAGGCTGGAGTGTCTGAGAGCAGCCAGGCAGAGAGGGACCTGGGGGTACTGGTTGACAGCAGCTGAACATGAGCCAGCAGTGTGCCCAGGGGGCCAAGAAGGCCAAGGGCATCCTGGCCTGCATCAGGAAGAGTGTGGCCAGCAGGAGCAGGGAAGTCATTCTGCCCTGTGCTCAGCACTGCTTAGGCCACCCCTTGAGTCCTGTGTCCAGTTCTGGGCTCCTCAGGTTAGGAAAGATGTTGAGCTGCTGGAAGGTGTCCAGAGAAGGGCAAGAAAGCTGGGGAGGGGTCTGGAGCACAGCCCTGTGAGGAGAGGCTGAGGGAGCTGGGGTTGCTTAGCCTGGAGAAGAGGAGGCTCAGGGGAGACCTTCTTGCTCTCTCCAACTCCCTGAAAGGGATTGGATGTGGCACTTGGAGCCATGTTTTAGTTGTCAGGAGGTGTTAGGTAATAAGTTGGACTCCATGGTCTCTGAGGTCATTTCCAACCTGGTTGATTCTGTGATTCCCTGCTGGTAAGGGTTCAGGCACTTCCCACGAGGAAGTATGGCTTAGAACCATGGGTGCTTCACCCACTAGAGAGAAATTACAAGGGGAGGGGGCTGCAAAGAAAGACAAAGAAAATCAAACCCTCTTTATAACAACCTGAATCTGTTGATCTGATTTCTTCTCTAGAAGGTGATCACAGCACACAACTGATTCATGAGAAGAGAAGGCTCCAGGGGAACCTCAGAGCTGCCTGCCAGTGCCTGAAGGGATCCTGCAGGAAGGCTGCAGAGGAACTTTTCCTGAGGGTGTCTGGAGACAGGACAAGGGGGAATGGTTTGAAGCTGAGGCAGAGCAGGGTTAGAGTGGAGCTGAGGAAGAAGTTCTTCAGTGTGAAGCTGGTGAGACTCTGGCACAGGTTGCCCAGGGAGGCTGTGGCTGCCTCCTCTCTGGGAGTGTTCAAGACCAGGTTGAATGAAGCCTTGGGTGTGTCCCTGCCCATGGCAGGGAGTGTGGAGTAGATGTTCCCTGAGGTCCCTTCCAACCGGAGCCATTCTGTGATTCTGTTTTGCTGTTCATCACCCTCCTGTCCATGTCTGGTTGGTGCCATGGTTTAGTTGATCAGATGGTGTTGGATGACAGCTTGGACTTGATGATCTCAAAGGTCTCTTCCAACCTGGTTAATTCTATTCTATTCTATTCTATTCTATTCTATTCTATTCTATTCTATGCTATGCTATGCTATGCTATGCTATGCTATGCTATGCTATGCTATGCTATGCTATGCTATGCTATGCTATGCTATGCTATTCTATTCTATTCATCACTCTCTACAACTACCTGAAGGGAAGCTGTAGTCAGGTCGGGGCCAGGTCCTGCTCCCAGGCAACTTGTGACAGGACAAGAGGGCATGGCCTGAAGCTGTGCCAGGGGAGGGTTAGGTAGGATGTTAGGAAGCAATTCCTCATGGAAAGGGCAATCAGAGACTGGGATGGACTGCCCAAGGTGGTGGTGGAGTTGCTGTCCCTGGAGATGTTTAATGGGAGGTTGGATGTGGCACTCAGTGCTGTGGTCTGTTGGAGGTGGTGGTGTTAGGTCCTGGGCTGGGCTGGATGATCCCAGAGGTCTGCTCCAGGCCCAATAATTCTGTGACTCTGTGCAGAGAAGCCGCCCAGCAAACTCCCTGTGTGTGCACTCATTGCATGCCTGACTGCTTGCTCCAGTGGCACACTTGGGCTCTGCCAGCAGCTGGTGGCTGAGGCTCAGAGCTTGCTGAAACACCACACTTGGTCCTTGCTCCCCTCCTGCAGTGTGACACAAGGCAGCAGGGCTCCTCGAAATACCTGCCCCACAAAGTCAGCTACTTGGGCAGCCCTGGAGTGTGTTTATCCTGATTTTGCAAGTATGTGAGGCAGCAGCATGCCAGTGAAGAGCCCTACAGGGAGCAGCAGTGTTGTACAGAGAGGAGCTGGCCTGGCCTGACTTCACAGTTCACCTCTGCACCATGCTGGACACAGAGCTGTCTTTTCAGACCTCCTAGAAGACCTGTTTGGGACTGTGGTGGGGTTGAAATTTCCCCTCCAACATTAACTTTGCCAGAGCAGCTCAGTTGGAGGCAAATGAAAGCTGTATTTACAGGCAAAACTACAGCCTACAATGGAATGCAATCAAAGTGTACAAATACACAATATTTACAGATGGTTGCAGTTAATAAACAGCACAAGAACTCCCCAGGTCAAAGACCAGGGGAAGCTACCAGCTTCTCCCTCTCTGCTGGTCCGAAGGTAGTGGGGCATCTCAATTGATTGTTCACAGTCAGTTACAGATTGATCTCCTCGTTCTCTCTTTCCCCCCTTCCCACTACTGCACTTGACTGGTCTTTTTGGATCCTGTCGTAGTTTGGGCTGGGTGCCCTCTGCTACAGGGCTGCTTCCTGTGTCCAGAAGTCCAGCCCAGTGGGTGGACACAGGAAATTAGGTTATTTCCTACCATGATCCCTTGCACCACTATAAGTTTCGCGGCGGGGTCTGGCACCTTCTCTTTTCTTCCTCCTCCGTCAGTTGGTAACATGGGGGAGAGATCTCCTGGCCTTGGGCCTTGCTAGGCCCAAGGCCACGGGGGGATGGGCAGTCTCAGATCTGGCCAGCTGAGACTAGCCTAGCAATGGGAGGGGGAAGAGGGAGCCCTGGGGGTCTCGGGTGTACCCCCAGGTAGGGATGGGTTCCTCTGGGTCTGTTTTGGGTTCTTTCCTCTTGTCACTGTATCTCTAGTTCTCTGCACGCATTCACCGTTCTATTTAAACTTTCCATCACCTTTGCAATCCGTTTGTCTGAGTCGTTATTTCTGCGCGTGGTGGGGAGGGGGGCTTGCCCCAACCCATTACATTTTTGGCGCACCAACGTGGGGCTGGCTGTTGTGCCCACTCTGCAGATCGATTGCAAAGGATGGAGAGTTTAAATTCAGTTCTGGGCGTCGGTTTGGGTTTGGCAGTTGGGGGCTCAAGTGATGTTGCCGGGGCGGCCGTGTGAGCTCTTGTGGATTGTGGGGGGATGACTGGTGCGCTGCCGGTGGCACGGACCTCCTGCTATTTCAGGCAGGGATGGTTCTCGACCATCGGCATCGGGGTACCGCTTGAGAACGCGGAACCTGCCCCTCCTCCGCGGCGGGCAGTGAAGTGGGGGAGGGGCAGCGGCGAGCAGATCAGAGTCAGGTCCGTTCTCGCTGCGGGGATAGAGCCAGCCGCTGCGAGCGGGCGAGCCAGCTCCCGAAGCCCCGGGGGGCCGACGGGGACTCCAGCTGGAAAGCCGTTTTCAAGGGCTCTGAGAACGCGCGCATGGCTTTCGCTGGAGAAGCCGTTTGAGTGTCCGAGGGGTGGAGGTGATTTTGATTCTGCGCCGCGGCGGCAGAGGTGGGCGGAGCCCTGCTGCGGGCGAGCGGCGCCGGCGGACCCGGCCGTACGCTCGGGCTGCGGCGGGCCCGGCCCTAGTCTCTTCCCCGACTTCTTCGGACGAGTTCCGAAACTGGCGCCGAGCACCTGGCTCCACCTCCCTTCTTCTCAGTGAGCTGTGGTGCAGCCCCTCCCTTTCCAAGGTGGGGGGTGTGCAGCCGGATGCTGTCTTGCTTTGGTACTGGTACGCCTAGTGGGGGGGCAGAGTACCTCGGACAAGCATCCGTGTGGTTTTGGACCGCAGTTGGAAGCGGTTGGTTGCGGCACCCTGGATGGATTGAAAAAGGCAGTCGTGGGTTGGATGGTTTCGACTGGCCTGCCCCAGGGGTGGAGAATATGCCGCCGAGTGACCATGGGTGAAAAGTAGAGGCTTGGCTGAGAAGTCGTGAGGCTGTTCCAGGTGACCAGGATGCCCAACAGATCCATGGAGAACTTGCACCGCAGGAGAATGTGCTCTGCATCGCCGGGAGGTTCCATTGGATGAAGGAAGAAGAACTGGAATGGACAGACACTTGAGCATGACTGAGAGACTGAGTGGACGCCCAGATGAAGACACGGACTTCGCCGGACATGTCATCAGTTTTTCTGATTTGATGATGTGTTTGGGTGCAGGCATCATGGTTTGAAATAAAGGGGTGGATCCTGTCGTAGTTTGGGCTGGGTGCCCTCTGCTACAGGGCTGCTTCCTGTGTCCAGAAGTCCAGCCCAGTGGGTGGACACAGGAAATTAGGTTATTTCCTACCATGATCCCTTGCACCACTATAAGTTTCGCGGCGGGGTCTGGCACCTTCTCTTTTCTTCCTCCTCCGTCAGTTGGTAACATGGGGGAGAGATCTCCTGGCCTTGGGCCTTGCTAGGCCCAAGGCCACGGGGGGATGGGCAGTCTCAGATCTGGCCAGCTGAGACTAGCCTAGCAATGGGAGGGGGAAGAGGGAGCCCTGGGGGTCTCGGGTGTACCCCCAGGTAGGGATGGGTTCCTCTGGGTCTTTTTTGGGTTCTTTCCTCTTGTCACTGTATCTCTAGTTCTCTGCACGCATTCACCGTTCTATTTAAACTTTCCATCACCTTTGCAATCCGTTTGTCTGAGTCGTTATTTCTGCGCGTGGTGGGGAGGGGGCCTGCCCCAACCCATTACATACCCCCTACAAGTCCTACCCCCCAACAAGTCCAAGTGCCAGGTGCTGCGCTTTGGCCACAACAACCCCAGGCAGTGCTACAGGCTGGGGTCAGAGCAGCTGAGAGCAGCCAGGCAGAGAGGGACTTGGGGGTGCTGGTTGATAGTAGGCTGAACATGAGCCTGCAGTGTGCCCAGGTGGCCAAGAAGGCCAAGGGGTTCCTGGCCTGCATCAGGAACAGTGTGCACCAGAATAAGAGGACACAGTCTCAAGCTGTGCCAGGGGAGGTTTAGGCTGGATGTTAGGAAGAAGTTCTTCCCAGCAAGAGAGATTGTCCCTTGGGATGTGCTGCCCAGGGAGGTGGTGGAGTCACCATCCCTGGAGGTGTTTAAGAAGAACCTGGATGAGGCACTTGGTGCCATGGTTTAGTTGACCAGATGGTGTTGGGTGATGGGTTGGACTTGATGATCTCTGAAGTCTTTTCAAACTTGGTTAATTCTATTCTATTCTATTCTATTCTATTCTATTCTATTCTATTCTATTCTATTCTATTCTATTCTATTCTATTCTATTCTATTCTATTCTATTCTATTCTATTCTATTCTATTCCATTCCATTCCATTCCATTCCATTCCATTCCATTCCATTCCATTCTATTCTAGGCAGCCTGTTCCAGGGCTCCAGCACCCTCACAGCAAAGAAGTTTCTCCTCATATTTGTGGGGAATTTCCTGTATTCCAACTTCTGTCCATTGCCCCTTCTCCTGTATCAACATGGAAGGACTGCAGAACCCCATTAACACTGCTGAACACCAGCTGGCCTTGGTTTTGTGGGCAGTCTGTCTCCTCCTTCCTCTTCAGGCTCCTCATTTGTTAACTCCATAGGCAGAGGTTTAGGCAAAGACAGCACAGAGGAGTCTCAGGAGGGAAGCCACCTAAAGGCTCCTTAGCTCCAGCCCCGGTGCCAAATGCTGACCATATGCTTTGCTCTGCTGTGTCAGTCCCTGAGACCTCACCAACCTCCCTTCCAAAGGGGGAAAAAGAGAAATGCTCCACGAATAGAATGGAATGGAATGGAATGGAATGGAATGGAATGGAATGGAATAGAATAGAATAGAATAGAATAGAATAGAATAGAATAGAATAGAATAGAATAGAATAGAATAGAATAGAATAGAATAGAATAGAATAGAATAGAATTAACCAGGAGAAGACCCTTGAGATCATCCAATCCAACCTCTCACCCAACACCATCTGATCAACCAAACCATGGCACCAAGTGCCTCATCCAGGCTCTTCTTAAACACCTCCAGGGATGGTGACTCCACCACCTCCCTGGGCAGCACATCCCAATGGCCAATCTCTCTTGCTGGGAAGAACTTAAGCACAGAACCTGCTGCTCTCACCAGATGCTCACTGGTCAAGGAGTCACCTAGCACTACCCCCCTGTAGGGGTTGGTGTTACCCTAACCAAGTCACACCTGTATTGGGCTAGCTGCCAACAGTATTCCTGGCATCGATGTGGCACTTGGAGCCATGGTTTAGTAGCCATGAGGTGTTGGGTGCCAGGTTGGGCTTGATGATCTCTGGGGTCTTTTCCAACCTCATTGATTCTATGATTCCATGATCTGTGTCATCAGCCAACTTGCTGAGGTCCACTCTGTCCCTCCATCCAGTTTGTTGATGAAGATGCTGAACAGGACTGAACCTAGACCTGGGGATCATCACTTGTTCTGAACCTCCCACCAGAGTCTGTGCCACTGCCCTCAGATCCCCTCTCAATCTTCTTGAGGCTAAAAAGGCCCAAGCACCTCAGCCTTTTTCAGCAGGCAGAAAATACCCTCCTGCATTACACTGTGGACAAATTTGTCATTAAAAATCTGTCTGCTCTGGTTTTGTCTTGTTCCACAGCTGGCCATAGCAGCCCCATGTGCTGAGCTGTGCTCTCGCCACCAGGCAGCGTTGGGTTTTCCACCTTCAGCGGAGCTCTGTGCCTGCAGTTAGCTGTGGGAGCATCTGCCAAGCTAGCAGAGCTCTTCAAATGTCAGCTGGCTTCTTATCTGGCAAGGCTTCAGACATGCTTGCTGCCAGGGTATATTAATTCCTACAGTCAGATTTTTGCCCTCCGTTTCGAGGCTCACATCCTTTGGCATTCCTGAACCCTTGCCAACAATCCAAACCCCACCCAGACCTGGCTCCTTTGAATAGCTCCAGAGAAGGAGACTCCACAACCCCCCTGGGCAGCCTGTTCCAGGGCTCTGTCACCCTCACAGGGGAAAAAATCTCTCCTGTTCCCATGGAACTTCCTCTGCCTCAGCTTCTACCATTGCCCCTCGTGCTGGCATTGGGCATCCCCCAGCAGAGCCTGGCTCCAGCCTCTGGGCACTCACCCTGCAAAGCTTGATCAACAGCAATGAGGTCACCCTCAGGCTCCTCCTCTCCAAGCTACAGAGCCCTCAGCTCCCTCAGGCTCTCCTCATGAGGAAGATCTTCCACTGCCTGCAGCATCTTTATGGCTCTGTGCTGGACTCTCTCAAGCAGTTCCCTGAGGTCCTTCTTGACCTGAGGGGCCCAGAACTGGACACAAGATTCCAGATGTGGCCTCAGCAGGGCAGAGCAGAGTGGGAGAAGAACCTCTCTGACCTACTAACCACAGCCCTTCTAATCCACCCCAGGATGCCCTTGGCCTTCTTGGCTACCAGAGCACATTGCTGGCTCATGGTCACCTCCCATCCACCAGGACCCCCAGGTCCTTTCCCCCTTCACTGCTCTCCAGCAGGTCAGTCCCAACCTATACTGATACCTGGGGTTGTTCTTTCCCAGGCTTTCTCTTCCAGGCATTTCTCACTATCAGAACTGATCCAAGAGTCTTGAAACTGTGTCCCATTACTTATCCTTCAGTTTAGAATCATGAGAAGCTCCCTCACCCAGTAACTGTTCCTGGTCCCTTGGGATGTAGCAGCATGCTGAGGCACAGACCACTCCTGCTGAAGTGCCATAGGATCATAGAATGGTCTGGGTTGGAAGCCACCTCCAAATCTCATCCAGTCCAACCCCTCTGCAGTCAGCAGGGACATCCTCAGTCAGATCAGGTTGCCCAGAGCCCTGTCCAGCCTCACCTTGGATATCTTGAGGCACTGAACAGGTTGTCCAGGGAGGTGGTGGAAGCCTCATTCCTGGAGGTTTTTAAGGATGTCCGAGGCTGGATGTGGCTGTGAGCAACCTGCTGTAGTGTGAGGTGTCCCTGCCCATGGCAGGGGGGTTGGAACTGGCTGAGCCTTGAGTTCCCTTCCAGCCCTGAGAATTCTGTGATTCTATGATCTCTAGGGAGGGAGCCTCAGCCACCTCTCTGGGCAACCTGTGCCAGTGTTCCACCACCCTCCTGGTGCAGAACTTGTTCCTCACATCCAATCTCAATCTGCTCTGCTCTCGTTTGAAGCCATTGCCCCTGCTCCTGTCCCTGCAGGCCTTTGCAAACAGTCTCTCTGCAGCCTTCTTGTAGCCTCCTTCAGGCACTGGAAGGCTGCTCTAAGGTCTCCCTGGAGCCTTCTCTTCTTCAGGCTGAACACCCCCAGCTCCCTCAGCCTGTCCTCATAGCAGAGCTGCTCCAACCCCCTGAGCATTTTTGTGTCCCTCCTCTGGACCCTCCCCATCAGCTCTGTATGTCCTGTGCTGAGGGCTCCAGACTTGGATGCAGTTTTTCCATGTTTCCTGGAAGTAAACAGGGGAGTGCAGGATGTGGAAATAATGGCAACTACCTGTAAAATCCAGGCTGGAAATATGTCCCACAGCTCTGGGAGCCTTCCATGACCTTCAGCTGCTACAAATGCCTCAGACAGAACCTGAGCTATAGATTCTGTTGCTATACAATAGTGTCTTGCCTACTCCTTTGTGCACTGCAAAGATTAATGACAACTGTGCCTCTGTGAGGGTGAAAACCTATAGATGAGCTGAAAAAAACACCAACTGGCAGAGCTGTGGAGAGAAGCTGGGTTGTGGTGGCCTCTTGCTGCTTCTCTTCAGGTAGCACATGGGTGGGACTGCTGCTGGTTCTTCTGCCCAGCCCTTGGTATCAGAAGCGTTTTGTGTGGGGGAGAGGACTGTGCTCTGCTCCCATCTCAGCCAAGTACAAGGCATTGCCAGCAGGTGGCATGCAAAGGGTGCTGTTGCCAAAGGCTTCTTCCCTTGGTGGGCTTCCCCCTTCCAAATAAAACCAAAGTGAAAAGAGGAGCTCAGGAGGTGGTGGAGCAAGCAAGACCCTCTCTGCTGAAGGGCTGATGGTTACTGCTTCACCCTGAATAACACAGAGAGCCACTTCACTCTGCCCTGCTGAGACCTCACCTGCACTGCTGTCTGCAGGTCTGGAGCCCTCAACACAGGAAGGACCTGGAGCTGATGGAGAGGGTCCAGAGGAAAGACACAAAAATGCTCAGGGGGTTGGAGCAGCTCTGCTATGAGGAGAGGCTGAGGGAGCTGGGGGTGTTCAGCCTGGACAAGAGAAGGCTCCAGGAAGACCTAATAGCAGCCTGCCAGTACCTGAAGGGGGCTAAAAGAAGGCTGCAGAGAGACTGTTTGCAAAGGCCTGCAGGGACAGGAGCAGGGGCAATGGCTTCAAACCAGAGCAGAGCAGATTGAGATTGGATGTGAGGAACAAGTTCTGCACCAGGAGGGTGGTGGAACACTGGCACAGGTTGCCCAGGGAGGTGGTTGAGGCTCCATGCCTGGAGATATTGAAGGTGAGGCTGGACAGGGCTCTGGGCAACCTGATCTAGTGGAGGATGTCCCTGCTGAGTGCAGGGGGTTGGACTGGATGAGCTTTGGAGGTCACTTCCAACTCAGACCATTCTGTGACTCTGTGATTCCTTCCCCACTTCTCCCTCCAAAACCCAGTGTTGCAAACCACTTGGGGATGTGGAGATGCTATGTCAGGGCTGTGGAGCCAGCACCTATCTGTCTGTCCTTGAGGAGCCTGAGGGGCTCCTGGCCTTTCCAGAGCTCTGGGCAGTGACAGCAGGGCCTCGATGCAGCAGGATGGGCAGCCAGGGTGACAGTGTCACAGTGCCAAGGTGTCACAGATTCATACTACATTACAGGTTGGAAGGGACCTCCAGACATCATCCAGTCCACCCCCCATGCCAGAGCAGAGACAGAGCAATATCCAGGTAGGTTTGGAAAGTCTCCAGAGAAGGAGACTTCACAAACCTCTCTGGGCAGCCTGCTCCAGGGCTCTGTCATCCTCACTGTAAAGAAGTTTCTCCTCATGCTGAGCTGAAACCTTCTCTGTTCCAGTTTGTCTCCATTGTTCCTTGGCTTATTGCTGTGCACCACCCAAAAGAGCTTGGCCCCCTCCACTTGCTCCCCAGCCCTCAGCTGTGGATAGACATTGATCAGATCCCTCTCAGCCTTCTCCTCTCCAGACTAAACACTAAGTATAAGGTGCTTTGTTTCGTGATGCCATTCCCAATTTTCCCTGTGACAATAGCTCACCAGGCTGACCTGCTGCCATTGGGAGCCTCATGTTTGGATGAAAGGGGGAAAGAGACCTGGGGGTACTGGTGGACAGTAGGCTGAACATGAGCCTGCAGTGTGTCCAGGTGGCCAAAAAGGCCAAGGGCATCCTGGCCTGCATCAGGAAGAATGTGGCCAGCAGGAGCAGGGAAGTCATTCTGCCCTGTGCTCAGCAATGCTTAGGCCACACCTGGAGTCCTGTGTCCAGTTCTGGGCTCCTCAGGTTAGGAAAGATGAGATGCTGGAAGGTGTCCAGAGAAGGGCAACAAGGCTGGGGAGGGGTCTGGAGCACAGCCCTGTGAGGAGAGGCTGAGGGAGCTGGGGTTGCTTAGCCTGGAGAAGAGGAGGCTCAGGGGAGACCTTCTTGCTCTCTCCAACTCCCTGAAGAGAGGTTGTAGCCAGGTGAGGGTTGGTCTCTTCTCCCAAGCATGCCGCACCAGAACAAGAGGACACAGTCTCAAGCTGTGCCAGGGGAGGTTTAGGCTGGAGGTGAGGAGAAAGTTCTTCCCCAAAAGAAAGATTGGGAAAGAAGGGAATTTTGGGCTAGATGTTGGGAAGAAATTCTTCCCATCAAGAGAGATTGGCCATTGGGATGTGCTGCCCAGGGAGGTGGTGGAGTCACCGTCCCTGGAGGTGTTTAAGAGGAGCCTGGATGAGGCACTTGGTGCCGTGGTTGAGTTGATTGAGTGGTGTCGGGTGATAGGTTGGACTCCACGATCACTGAGGTCTTTTCCAACCTGGTTGATTCTGTATTGTGTATTCTTTGTTTGTTTGTAGCCTCTTGCAAAGGCCTGGGTTTAGGACCCCTCTGCCTCTCCCACAGTAGCTCTCTGGCCAAGCCCAGGGCTACCTTTGTGGCGAAAGCCCCGAGGACAAAACCCCGCCGTCGCTTTGACCTAATCCACTCTTTCTTGCACAGCTGTGCTTAAAGTCACCTTTGGTTTTATCACATTTTGATGCAAAGGAGGCCGGAAGGGGGCTTGTTTGGACTGAAGAAGCTGTGACAATTCCCCTGAATGGGAACTTCAGTAACTGGGAAGAAAAATGTGACAGGCAGCTTTAGCGCCGCATTGTACACAGCCATCGGGAAATTATTGCTCCTTTAGAGGCCTTATTCTCCAGCCCAGGCATGGCACGGCCTATGCTAAGCAGCTAGACAGGAGCCTGAATGCTTAAAGGCAAGATTTTAATGCTAAAGACAAGATTTTCATGCCATTGTTTGTGGCTGTCCCTTGACTTCCCTAAGAGGATTCAAAGAGGGCCCTGCGGAACAAGGCGGCTGACAGGGAGGCTTTGGGCAGGGCTTTAGCATGCGAATGGCAGCGAAGGGCTTTCCTCGGGGCTCCCAAACTGCTGGGGCTCCAGAGATGGCTTTTGCTGTCAAGAAATCCATCAGGTTCTCTCCAAAGCAACAGAACCTGCCAAACCTGCTTTTGTCAGGCGTGGTAGTTTTAGGCTATGCCTTCGCAATTTCTCGCAGACCTCGAGCAGAAACGTAGCAGAATGTAAATAAATCACTGCTGGGTGTGAAAAAGGAAAAGAGAGATCATTCTAAACAGTCCCCTTGGAGAGATGGCTGCCATAAAACTGGTTGTACCAAAACAAGCCCCAGGGGAGATGGTGGAAGCCTCATCCCCCAGGGAGGTTTTTGCAGCCAGGCTGGAGGTGGCTGTGAGCAACCTGCTGTAGTGTGAGGTGTCCCTGCCCATGGCAGGGGGTTGGAACTGTCTGAGCCTTGAGGTCCCTTCCAGCCCTGACCATTCTGTGAGTCTGTGAAAGACTTTGCTGCATAAAAAGAGACACTCTGGCTTATGGAGTCTAACCTATTTTCAGGATCATAAGCCTACAGCTGAGCTTCAGACACAATGGTTACTGTCTGTAGGGTTGCCTCAACAACATTTCTTGTTGAGCTTCCCTTGGCAAAATGCTGAGACAGTGACAGTGTTTAGGAACTGGTTTGGAAGGTACAGAGCATTGGGGTGTTAAAAGCCATCAACAAAAGAGGCATAAGCACAGTCTCCTCCCCAGAAGAAGTAGCCCAGGGAGGTGGTAGAAGCTCCATCCCTGGAGGTTTTTAAGGGCATGATGGATGTGGCTGTGAGAAACCTGATGCAGTGTGAGGTGTCCCTGGCCATGGCAGGGGGGTTGGAACTGGATGATCCTTGAGGTCCCTTCCAACCCTTGACAATTCAGTGATTCTGTTCAAGACAGGCTGGATGAGGCCTTGGGCAACCTGTTCTAGTGGGAGGTGTCCCTGTCAATGACAGGGGGTTGGAACTAGGTGATCTTTAAGGTCCCTTCCAACCCTATCCATTCTATAATCCTCTGAATCTAATCTGTGCCTTTAACACATCATCCTGTTTCCAGGGGTGAAAACTCCAGAGCCTCCTGAATGATGTGTAAGAACTGGGAAAGATTATTTTACTGTTCTCTGTAGCTGCCTCTTACTCTAAACCCAAATGTGTTGCTGCCCTCAGAAAGATTGTTTGTGTGTTTAAACTTAGTGCAGCAACATCTGGTTTGTCTTGGGAAAGTGAGAGAATCCCAGCATGGTGGAGGTAGGAAGGGACCTCTGGAGATCACCCCGTCCTTCTGGATGATCTAACAAACCATGGATGATAGTTTGCACACAATGATCTCAAAGGGCTCTTCCAAGCTGGTGTATTCTATTCTATTCTATTCTATTCTATTCTATTCTATTCTATTCTATTCTATTCTATTCTATTCTATTCTATTCCATTCCATTCCATTCCATTCCATTCCATTCCATTCCATTCCATTCCATTCCATTCCCTCTCCTCTCCCTCTCCTTTCCCTCTCCTCTCCTCTCCTCTCCTCTCCTCTCCTCTCCTCTCCTCTCCTCTCCTCTCCTCTCCTCTCCTCTCCTCTCCTCTCCTCTCCTCTCCTCTCCTCTCCTCTCCTCTCCTCTCCTCTCCTCTCCTCTCCTCTCCTCTCCTCTCCTCTCCTCTCCTCTCCTCTCCTCTCCTCTCCTCTCCTCTCCTCTCCTCTCCTCTCCTCTCCTCTCCTCTCCTCTCCTCTCCTCTCCTCTCCTCTCCTCTCCTCTCCTCTCCTCTCCTCTCCTCTCCTCTCCTCTCCTCTCCTCTCCTCTCCTCTCCTCTCCTCTCCTCTCCTCTCCTCTCCTCTCCTCTCCTCTCCTCTCCTCTCCTCTCCTCTCCTCTCCTCTCCTCTCCTCTCCTCTCCTCTCCTCTCCTCTCCTCTCCTCTCCTCTCCTCTCCTCTCCTCTCCTCTCCTCTCCTCTCCTCTGTAGCTGGGTTTGGTGGTTATTTTTCTTTGCTTTGGGTATTTTTTGCTGGTGTTCTTTGTGGGTTGTGTTTGGTTTCATTTGGTTAAGGTTCTTTTTTGTTTGGCTGTGGGTTTTTGTGTGGGGTTCTTTGTCTTTGTTGGGTGGGTTTGGGCTTCTGGGTTGGTTTGGGATGGTTTGGGGTTATTTTTTATCATGCTGTTCTTGTTTTGTATTTCATGGGGATTTGTTTCCTTTTGGTTGGTTGGGTTGGTTTTAGATCTTTTGCTTTGCTTTGGATTGGATTGGGTCAGATTGGATTGGATAGGATTGGATTGGATTGGATTGGATTGGTTTGGATTGGATTGGATTGGATTGGATTGGTTCAGATTGGATAGGATTGGACTGGATTGGATTGGATTGGATTGGTTTGGATTGGATTGGATTGGATTGGATTGGATTGGTTCGGATTGGATAGGATTGGATTGGATTGGATAGGATTGGATTGGATTGGATTGTTTGGATTGGATTGGATTGGTTTGGTTTGGATTGGATTGGATTGGATTGGATAGGGTTGGATTGGATTGGATTGGATTGGATTGGTTTGGGGGATTTTGTTGTCTTTTGTCTGTTTGGTTTTTATGTTCTTTGGGGGGTTGGGGTTTTTGTTTGGTTTTGTTTGGTTCAGGTTAGGTCTTTTTTGTGTTGGTTTTTATGGGCTTTGTTTGTTTGCTTTTGCTTGGTTGGGTTTGGTGGTTATTTTTGTTTGGTTGGGGGGGTTGAAGGTTTTATTTGGTTTGGGTTGGGGTTTTTTTTGGGGGGTTATTGATTTTTATGAGGTTTGTTTGTTTGCTTTTGTGTGGTTGGGTTAGTTTTGGGGGGTTTTGTATGTTTTGTTTTTTCTTTGTTGGTTTGGTTTGCTGGTTTGGGTTGCTTTGGGTTAGTTTTGGTTTTTTTTTTGCTGTTGTTCTTGTTTTGGTTTTTTTTATGGGCTTTTATTTCTTTTTGGTTGGTTGGTTGGTTTGGTTTTGGTTCTTCTTTTTCTTTGAAGTGGGTTGGTTTTTTTTTGTCTTCTTTTGGTTTGGTTGTATTATGTTGAGACTCTTGAGGGTGTCCAGAGAAGGGCAACAAGGCTGGGGAGAGGCCTTGAGCACAGCCCTGTGAGGAGAGGCTGAGGGAGCTGGGGTTGCTTAGCCTGGAGAAGAGGAGGCTCAGGGGAGACCTTCTTGCTCTCTATAGATACCTGAAGGGAGGTTGTAGCCAGGAAGGGGTTGGTCTCTTCTCTCAGGCAACCAGCACCAGAACAAGAGGACACAGTCTCAAGCTGTGCCAGGAGAGGTTTAGGCTGGAGGTGAGGAGAAAGTTCTTCCCAGAAAGAGAGACTGGCCCTTGGGATGTGCTGCCCAGGGAGGTGGTGGAGTCCTCATCCCTGGAGGTGTTCAAGAGGGGATTGGACGTCGCACTTGATGCCATGGTTTAGTCATGAGGTCTGTGGTGACAGGTTGGACTTGACGACCTTTGAGGTCTCTTCCAACCTTATTGATTCAGCGATTCTGTGATGTTTTTGGGGGGTTTTGTTTACTTATGTTTGGGTTGGAGTTTTTTTGTGTGGGGTTTTTTTGGGCATGGGGTGGGGGTTGCTGTTGTTTTTTATGGGCCGTGTTTGATTTTGGTTGGTTGGTTGGTTAAGGCTTTTGGTTGGTTGGGGGTTTTGTGCTCTCTTTGTTGGTTTGGTTTGTTGGGTTGGGTTGGGTTGGGATTTTATTTTCATGTTGTTCTTGTTTTGGTTTTTGTGGGGGTTTTGTTTCTTTTTGGCTGGTTGGGTTGGGGTTTTTGGTGGGTTTTATGTTGTTTTATTTCTGTTGTTGTTTTATGGTTGTTGTTTGATTTTGTTTGGTTGGTTAAGGGTTTTGGTTGGTTGGTTGGTTAAGGCTTTTGGTTGGTTGGGGGTTTTGTGCTCTGTTTTCTTTGTTGGTTTGGTTTGGTTTGTTGGGTTGGGTTGGGTTAGGTTGGGGTTTTATTTTCATGTTGCTCTTGTTTGGGTTTTTGTGGGGTTTTTGTTTCATTTTGGCTGGTGGGGTTGGGGTTTTTGGTGGGTTTTATGTTGTTTTATTTCTGTTGTTGTTTTATGGTTGTTGTTTGATTTTGGTTGGTTGGTTAAGGGTTTTGGTTGGTTGGTTGGGGATTTTTTGTGTCTTTTTTTGGTTGGCTTTTTTATGTTTTTTTGTGTGTTGGGAGAGTGGTTTTTGGTTGTTGTTTTTTTTTTTTTTCCCCTTGGTTTGGTTTGAGATTTTTTGTTTGTTTGTTTGTTTTTTGTCTTTTTTCTTTTGGTTTTGCCTTTGTCCAATCTTGAAATTGCCCCTGTGGGAGAAAGCTTTTCAGCAACCATCTAGAGAAACCTTTCCCAAATATGGGTAAATATTTATACAGGCACAAGTTGTGTTTGGACTAATCCTCTTTTTTTCACCCTTCAAGTAAATTCCAGGGGAAGCTGGACAAGTGCCCCAATGTTGGGAACTTCATTGCAGGCCTCAATAAAGTTGTTGCAAAAGGAATATTCCAAGTGTTTAGGGAAGAGCATGGAACAAACCCCTCTGCAGGCTACAGAATAAAACAGAGGGACTGGGAAATAAGGGATTCAACCTCCTAGGAGACAGCAGGTAGGGGCTGAGGGAGATCAGGGGAGTTGGGAGTTGCCTGGCTGGCTGACTCTGCTGTGCCATAGATGTGAGCTGAAGTGGCCAAGCATCCCACAGAGTGAGCAGCTTTCTGCTGCAGCAAAAAGGGCTTCTCAGGAACTCAGGCAGCTGCCTCTCCTGATGGAAAATGCCAAGGGGCTTTGGTCAGAAGCTGCACATCCTCAGCATGTGGTGTGAAATGTGTGGTGCAGGTACTAAAACAGCACTCTGCCACAAATCACAGAACTGTTGAGGTTGGAAGAGATCTTTGACATAGAATTGTCAGGGTTGGAAGAGACCTCAAGGATCAGCCAGTTCCAACCCCCCTGCAATGGGCAGGGACACCTCACACTACAGCAGGTTGCTCACAGCCACCTCCAGCCTGGCTGCAAAAACCTCCAGGCATGAGGCTTTCACCACCTCCCTGGGCAACCTGTGCCAGTCTCTCACCACCCTCATGGGCAACAACTTCTTCCTAACATCCAGTCTCAATCTACCCATTTCTAGGTTTTTTTCCCCCCATTCCCCCAAGTCCTATCATTGCTGTCAACCACTATCCCCAAGTCCCTTTCTGTTTGGCAGCTCTCCAGCCACTCTGACCCCAGCCTGCAGCACTGCCTGGGGTTGCTGTGGCCAATGTGCAGCACCTGGCACTTGGATGTGTTCAATCTCATGCCCTTGGACTCTGCCCATCTGTCCAGCCTGGCCAGGTCCCTCTGCAGAGCTCTCCTAGCCTCTAACAGATCAAATCCTGCCCCCAGCTTGGTGTCATCTGCAAATTCACTGCTGATGGACTCAATGCCCTCCTCCAGATCATCAATAAAGATATTGAACAGGATGAGGCCTAGCACTGATCCCCAGGGGATACCACTGGTGCCTGGCTGCCAGCTGGCTGTGGCACCATTCCCCACCACTCTCTGGGCTTAGCCTCCAGCCAGTGAGGGCCTCCAGTGACCCAGGATCTGCCTGTATGTGCAGGACTACTGTCTGCAAGGCATCCAGACACGGAGGATGGTAGATCACAACCACTCTTGTGCAGTGGCAATTAACTGTTTGAAACCCAGGGCAAGGTCAGGAATTACAACCCAACCATTTGATACAAACCAACTTTCTCACTTCAGTCAGAAGGTGGTGACTGAAGTGAGTTACAGATGGAATGGCTTAGGCTGGAAGGAACCTCAGAGTTCACCTACTCCAAATCCCCTGCCATGGGCTCCAGTGGATTAAAAATGAACATGAGGACCACTCCTGACTTTGTAATAAGGGCAACAGATTTCAAGCTTTCTCTTTGAAAGGTCTAATTCTGCTGCAGATGCAAACCTGCAGTCTCAACAGAGGGTGGGGAGCCCACCATGGCCTCTCCCACAGGAGGCTCCTCCTAGTCTCCTCCAGCAGGGCGACTGACCTTGGTTTTCATTACGTTTTCAGCCTGGGACATATAACTCATTTTGTGGTTAATTATCTTGCACTGGAGTCCAAGCCAGTGGTTTGAGTGTAGAGCTGTTGTGGCTACAGCCAGATCCATTAGAGCCTCACTGAGCTTGAGAATTTACCAACTCACTCAGTGTAATTACTGTCAGCATGAGGCAGGCAGGCAGGGAAGGAAGAAAAGGCTCTTTTCTGTTTGTTTGCTTCCCTTGCTTGGAAAGTGCCTGGTTATAAATGGAGGGCAGTGCTGAGGGGAGGCCAACCTGAAATTCAACAACCTGTATGGGGAGAGAGGGGGTTGTAGGTTCCCAGGCTTCAGTTTCTCCTTCACATTTGCCACTCTGTAAGTATCTGGGCTAAGATGCAAGCAAGCAGTGGACAGCTTGAGAATCATAGAATCAATAAGGTTGGAAAAGACCTCAGAGACCATCAAGTTCTATTACCTAATCCCTAACACCTCCTGACAGCTAAACCATGGCTCCAAGTGCCACATCCAAGCCTTTTTTGAACACCTCCAGGGATGGTGACTCCAGTACCCAGGCAGACCATTCCATCCTCTCCCAACACCATCTAATCAACTCAACCATGGCTCCAAGTGCATCATCCAGGCTCCTCTTAAACACCTCCAGGGATGGTGACTCCACCACCTCCCTGGCCAGCACATCCCAATGGCCAATCTCTCTTGCTGGGAAGAATTTCTTCCTCACCTCCAGCCTAAACCTCCCCTGGCACAGCTTGAGACTGTGTCCTCTTGTTCTGGTGCTGCTTGCCTGGGAGAAGAGACCAACCCCCACCTGGCTACAACCTCCCTTCAGGGAGTTGGAGAGAGCAAGAAGGTCTCCTCTGAGCCTCCTCTTCTCCAGGCTAAGCAACCCCAGCTCCCTCAGCCTCTCCTCCCAGGGCTGTGCTCCAGACCCCTCCCCAGCCTCGATGCCCTACTCTGGAAGGCTTCAGTCCCTCCAGCACCTTTGCAGCTCTTTGTTGTACTGCTACAAGCTGCCCCTGGGGTTGGTAAGAGGTGGAAAGTTAAGGATCTGCATTTTCAAGAAGGCTGACCAGCAAATATTGGGGAAAGCAGCAATAAGATGCAAAAGACAGAACGGGAAGGCCTGGAAGGTGTTCCTGAAGCAGCAACAGCCACACAGTGCAGGCAAGTCCTGGCAGGGAAGCATAGCAGTCATAACAACTACAGATCATTCTAATTGCACTTCAAATGCACTGAAAACAGTTTAGCAGAGGTATTAGGTAGGGCTGAAGTGCTTGCTGTTCACTGAAGAAAGAAAAACAAAGGCAGCCTGTGCAGGTTCCTCTGGCAAACATGCTTAGCTCCCACCAGGGCAGAACCACAGAATCACAGAGCCATTGAGGTTGGAAAAGACCTCTAAGGTCATTGAGTGTAATGACAACCCAGCTCCCATGACCACTAACCTCTATCCTGAAGCATCACATCTCCATGCTTCTGGAACACCTCCAGGCATGGGGACTCCAACCACCTCCCAAGGCAGCCTGTCTCACCCCTGATCACTCTTGCAGCAAAGAAAGTTTTCCTACTCTGCAACTGACACCTCCCCTAGCACAGCTTAAGCCCATTTCCTTTTGTCCTATTGTCAGCTGGGAGAAGAGACCAACCCCCACCTCACTCCAGCCTCCTTTCAGGTAATTATGGGGAGCAATGAGGTCTCTTCAGCCCCCTCCATGCTAAATGCCCCCAGCACCCTCAGCCACTCCTCACATGACGCCCTCCAAACCCAGCCTCATTGCTCTGCCCTGGACACCCCCCAGAACCTCAATGTCTTTCCTGTCCTGTGCTGCCTAGAATTGAATCCAGCACTCAATCTGTGGCCTCATCAGGACCAGGCACGGGGGCACCATCACTGCCCTGCTCCTGCTGGCCACAGGGTTTGCTTGGGGTCAAGAATGCAAGGGAGCCAGGCAGCAGTGGCCCCTCTCTAATGCAAAGCTGTGGCACAATTCTGCTGCTTGGTGACTCTGCTGAGCTATGCTGCAGCAAGGGTGCCAGTGAGCACAAGAGTGCCAGCTGAGAGCCTGTGGTCCCTCCACAGGCAGCCCTGGCTGCAGGAGAGACTCTGCCTTTCCGCAGGCAGCCCTGGCTGCAGGAGAGACTCTGCCTTTCCGCAGGCAGCCCTGGCTGCAGGAGAGACTCTGCCTTTCCGCAGGCAGCCCTGGCTGCAGGAGGGACTCTGCCTTTCCGCAGGCAGCCCTGGCTGCAGGAGGGACTCTGCCTTTCCGCAGGCAGCCCTGGCTGCAGGAGGGACTCTGCCTTTCCGCAGGCAGCCCTGGCTGCAGGAGGGACTCTGCCTTTCCGCAGGCAGCCCTGGCTGCAGGAGGGGCTCTGCCTTTCCGCAGGGAGCCCTGGCTGCAGGAGAGACTCTGCCTTTCCGCAGGGAGCCCTGGCTGCAGGAGAGACTCTGCCTTTCCGCAGGGAGCCCTGGCTGCAGGAGGGACTCTGCCTTTCCGCAGGGAGCCCTGGCTGCAGGAGAGACTCTGCCTTTCCGCAGGGAGCCCTGGCTGCAGGAGAGACTCTGCCATTCCGCAGGGAGGAGTTTTCACCCGGGTCAGGAGTCCTTCGGCGAGGAGCTGTCCACGGCGGCGGAGCCGGCAGAGCGCTGGGCTGCCCCAGGCTGCATGAGCGGCTGAGCAGCAGCTGGGGGCTAAGCTCCTTCCTCCTCACTGCTTCCTCCAGACCGCAGGATAAACTCCACAGGTTTCTCTTGGAGAAGCAGCTACAGGGTTTCACTCTGCAGGGAGGACAGGAGCTGTCCTCCAAGGGCTTCAGTGCCAGCGCACAGTCTGGTGCTGTCCCAGAAAGCATGTGGCTCCTGGAAGCAGGCAGGGCAAACACCTTGCTGCAACGTGTGGATGTTACCAGGGACTACAAACGTTCAGAAGGCACATTCTCGTCCAAATAACAATTAAAAATCACCTGTTCCCACTGAAATCTTTGCTGGCTGCATCATAACCTGCCCTGCTGAGACCACACTGGCGATACTGTGTCCAATTCTGGGCTCCCCAGTTCAAGAGGGACAAGGTTCTGCTGGAGAGACTCCAAGGGAGAGCTATGAGGATGCTTAGGGGACTTGAGCATCTCCCCTGTGAGGAGAGACTGAGAGCCCTGGGGCTGTTTAGTCTGGAAGAGAGAAGGCTGAGAGGGATCTGATCAATGTCTATCAACAGCTGAGGGGTGGGGGTCAAGGGGAGGGGGCCAAGCTCTTTTGGGTAGTGCACAGGAATCAGACAAGGAACAATGGAGACAAACCGGAACAGAGAAGGTATCAGCTCAACATGAGGAGAAATGTCTTTACAGTGAAGCCACAGGAGCCCTGGAGCAGGCTGCCCAGAGAGGTTGTGGAGTCTCCTTCTCTGCAGGCATTCAAAACCCACCTGAATGTGTTCCTGTGTGCCCTGCCCTGGGTGATGCTGCTCTGGCAGGGAGGTTGGACTGGATGATCTCTGGAGGTCCCTTCCAGCCTCTAACATTCTGTGATTGTGATTCTCTCTAAAGAAAAGTGATAGACTCTGACAGCTATTTATTTTCTAAGCAGATATGGTCACCAAAGCCAGCTTGGGCAAGTGCCACACTTCTGTCTGACAGCAGAATTTCCCACCTTACTTTGGCTTTTGGTGCTGCCACTGTTTGCTGTGGTTTGCAGTACACAATACAGAGTTAACCAGGTTGGAAAAGACCTTCCAGATCATCAAGTCCAACCTCTCACCCAACACCATCTGATCAACTAAACCATGGAACCAAGTGCCTCAGCCAGGCTCTTCCTAAACACCTCCAGGGATGGTGACTCCACCACCTCCCTGAGCAGCACATCCCAAGGGCCAATCTCTCTTGCTGGGAAGAATTTCTTCCTCCCCTCCAGCCTTAACCTTCCCTGGCACAGCTTGAGACTGTGTCCTCTTGTTCTGGTGCTGCTTGCCTGCCTGGGAGAAGAGACCAACCCCCACCTGGCTACAACCTCCCTTCAGGGAGTTGTAGAGAGCAAGAAGGTCTCCCCTGAGCCTCCTCTTCTCCAGGCTAAGCAACCCCAGCTCCCTCAGCTGGAGGTGGGAGGGGAGAGAGAAAAGACTACACAAATCTCAGTCTTTCAGTCACTTTTTCCATGGCAAGTGCTGAGCTGTCATGGGGACTGTGGGCCTTTTGCTCATTGACCTCCTGTCTGCATTAAGAAGGAGGTGCATCTCAGCTGTATGGATCAGCTGCACTGATATGAAGCGTCTCCAATGTGTTTCCCCCTGTGAGATGATAGCATCAGACAAGGGCAATCATGTGGCTGACACAGAATCATAGAACATATGCCAGCAGGATGTGATTGTCCCCTTCTACATGGCACTGATGAGGCCACACCTGGAGTCCTAGGTTCACTTGTAGGCCTGCATCAGGAAGAGTGTGGCCAGCAGGAGCAGGGAAGTCATTGTGCCCTGTGCTCAGCACTGGTTAGGCCACACCTTGAGTCCTGTGTCCAGTTCTGGGCTCCTCAGGTTAGGAAAGATGCTGAGATGCTGGAAGGTGTCCAGAGAAGGGCAAGAAAGCTGGGGAGGGGTCTGGAGCACAGCCCTGTGAGGAGAGGCTGAGGGAGCTGGGGTTGCTTAGCCTGGAGAAGAGGAGGCTCAGGGGAGACTGCACCAGGGGAGGTTTAGATTGGGCATTAGGAGCAATTTCTCCCCTAAAAGGGTTGTCAAGTCCTGGAACAGGCTGCCCAGGGCAGTGATGGGGTCACCATCCCTGAAGGAATTGAGAAGTCATGTAGATGTGGTGCTGAGGAGATGGTTCAATGATGTCCTGGCAGTGCTGGGTTAATGGTTGGCTTTGATGATCTTCCAGGTCTCTTCCAACCCAAATGATTCTGTCTTTAGGATTCTGCACATGTGATCAGGTCACTCCTTCCATGCACTTACACCTGACTTGGGGATTTTAAACTGTCCTGAGTGGAAACCAACTTTGTGTGCTTAGGAAAAGAGGGCTGTTGGCAGCACAAAAGCCTCTTGGCTCATCCTGTGGAGTTCTACTGTATGAAGTATTTTGCAGCACATAAGCAGGTGCAAAGGGCTGCTTTGGTCTGCTTTCCTCTCAGCTTCAGTTCAGTTTGGGCTCACTGTGCTCATTTGTCAGCTGGAGGGTCTCATGCTATGTGAGGCATTCTCTACACATGCAGTGGATTGCTCCCTGGAGGGCAAGGAAATAAGCTCAGTAGCTGTTGGACTGTAGGATGTTCTTTGCTCCTCTCTCACCTAACTGCCAAGGTCCAGGGGAACAAGGCAGTGTCTGGAACACAAACAAAACTCTGGCTCTTCATATCACCATCATTCCATGGTTGACTTCTAGAGGTGCCTGGACAGGCTGGAGAGCTGCTGGGCAAAGGGCAACTGAATGAGGTTCAACAAGAATAACTGCAGGGTCCTGCTCCTGGGGAGGAACAACCCCCTGCACCAGTACAAGTTAGGGGCTGAGACACTGGCACAGGGAGGTGGTGGAAGCCTCATGCCTGGAGGTGTTTGCAGCCAGGCTGGATGTGGCTGTGAGCAACCTGCTGTAGTGTGAGGTGTCCCTGCCCATGGCAGGGGATTGGAACTGGAGGATCCTTGAGGTCCTTTCCAATTCTGTAGTTCTGGGGTTTTTTTTTTGTTGATTTGGCTGAATAATTTTTGGCAGAGTTAAACCTTCTTAGTATTAGCTGGAGATAACTAAACCATGGCTGAAGTGACCTTTTATACGGTGAGCTGACAGAGTGAGCCTTTGAAACCCAGTGTTTAGGGATTTAACAAGTGCTTTAATAGATATTCAGGAGTTCAGACTCAGAGGGGGCTCTGAGGAGGGCAGGGGGACAGGATGGCATCCAGAGGGACCTGGAGAGGCTGCAGAGGTGGTGCCCAGGTGAAGCTCATGAGGTTCAACAAGAGCAAGGGCAGGTCCTGCAGCTGGGCTGGAACAATCCTCACTGTCAGTACAGGCTGGGGGAGGAGGGGAGAGAAAGCAGCCCTGAGGAAAAGGACTTGGGGGTGCTGGTGGGGGAGGAGCTGGACAGGAGCAGGCAGTGTGAGACTGCAGTGAGAAGGCCAAGGGCAGCCTGGGCTGCATCCAAAGCAGCATTGCCAGAGAGCCAGAGAGGAGATTCTGACGCTCTGCTCTGGTGAGACCTCACCTGCAGTGCTGTGTGCAGGTCTGGAGCCCTCAACACAGGAAGGACCTGGAGCTGATGGAGAGGGTCCAGAGGAGGTCCACGAGAATGCTCAGGGGGTTGGAGCAGCTCTGTTATGAGGACAGGTTGAGGGAGCTGGGGGTGTTCAGCCTGGAAAAGAGAAGGCTCCAGGGAGTCCTTAGAGCAGCAGTACCTGAAGGGGCTACAGGAAGGCTGCAGAGAGACTGTTTGCAAAGGCCTGCAGGGACAGGACCAGGGGCAATGGATTCAAACTAGAGCAGAGCAGATTGAGATTGGATGTGAGGAACAAGTTCTGCACCAGGAGGGTGGTGGAACACTGGCACAGGTTGCCCAGGGAGGTGGTTGAGGCTCCATGCCTGGAGATCTTCAAGGTGAGGCTAGACAGGGCTCTGGGCAACCTGATCTAGTGGAGGTTGTCCCTACTGAGTGCAGGCGGTAGGACTGGATGATCTTCGGAGGTCCCTTCCAGCCCAGAGCATTCCATGACTCTATAATCTAAGATCTAGTCTTCACTTACCTGTTTTAATTCTTGAAATGCAGATGTGACACCCAGGCTCTCTTTAGAGTTTTAAAAGGAAAGAACAGGAAGCCTGTGACTTGTCTACAGAAAAACTGGAAGTCTTTATGGGTCCCACAAAGATATGAAGTACCATAAGGATATGAAGAGTTTATGGATGCCATAAAAAATAATGTAGCATTTCATACCAATTCAGATGTTTCCATGTTTACAGCATTTCATTATATTAGGTTCTCTCCATGTGTTAAGAAATTGGAATGAATGTCTCACTCAAGATGTTCTGTCTTAGTAGGAGCCATATGGTACCTGCCATGGCCATTATAGCAAGTGAGTCTCAAGCTGCACCAGGGGAAGTTTAGGCTGGAGGTGAGGAGAAAGTTCTTCACTGAGATATTTGTTAGCCATTGGAATGTGCTGCCCAGGGAGGTGGTGGAGTCACCATCCCTGGAGGTGTTCAAAAAGGGGATTGGATGTGGTACTTGGTGCCATGGCTTAGTAGTCATGAGGTGTTGGGTGACAGGTTGGACTTGATGATCTTTGAGGTCTCTTCCAACCTTATTGTTTCCTATGATTCTATGATTCCTATGATTAGGTCTATGTTTCACAGAGACACAGAATGGTTTGGGTGGGAAGAGACCTTCAATGATCCTCCAACTCAACCTTCCTGCCAAGGGCAAGGGCTAATTAGATGCTACAGAGCATACTGAGAAGGCTTGGACCTTCATTTCACATTTAGAATCATAGAATCACAGAACTGTCAGGGCTGGAAGGGACCTCAAGGATCAGCCAGTGCCAACCCCCCTGCCATGGGCAGGGACACCTCACACTACAGCAGGTTGCTCACAGTCACATCCAGCCTGGCTGCAAACACCTCCAGGCAGGAGGCTCCCACCACCTCCCTGGGCAACCTGTGCCAGTCTCTCACCACCCTCATGGGCAACAACTTCTTCCTAACATCCAATCTCAATCTACCCATTTCTAGTTCTGTCCATCCCCCTCAGTCCTGTCACTCCCTGACACCCTCAAAAGTCCCTCCCCAGCTTTCTTGTAGCCCCCTTCAGATCCTGGAAGGCCACAAGAAGATCTCCTGTGAGCCTTCTCTTCTCCAGACTGCACAACCCCAACTCCCTCAGTCTGTCCTCACAGCAGAGCAGCTCCAGCCCTCTGCTCATCCTCGTGGCCCTTCTCTGGACACCTTCCAGCACCTCCAGATCCTTCCTTTGATGCCATGCAAGCAGCACCCCGGGGGCAGGCAGGGCTGCCTGTGTGTCGCCGGCGGGGTTTCCATTTCCCGGGGCTCGGGGGTGGGTGCCGCAGGCTGCAGCGGTGGCCGCGCCGCGTAACCGGAGCTGCGCCGTCTGGAGGCGGCGGTGCCCGCTCCGCGCTCGCACAGGTATCGGCTGTCCGGCCTGTGCCACGCTTTATTTCAAAGGCGTAGCGGCGACAATGGCTCACAGTGACGACGGCCACGCCGCTCCCCCCGGGGGAGGGCGGCCAACGCTATCTCCCCGCCCGATCTCGCTTCTTTTAAGCTTTGCACTAACCGCTGACATATCGCATAAATGCCTCCTTTATTACCTGCCAGTGATTGTCTTCTGTGTTGGGAACAGCCTCCGGAACCCACCTCCACATGCCAGCAAAGCGCTCCGCTCGCTCCATGTGAATTTGTCTCTGTCTGGTGCTCCGTGAGGCCCCCTCCATACACCTGAGCATCCTGACTGACTGGGGGCAGCCTCAATTACACTGCCTCTGAAAGGCCTTTGTTCGGGTGCCTCGGCCGAGCCGGGGCTGGGAGCTGGCAGCGGCCAGGGCTATGTTTCTGTATTTGCCAAGTAAGTAATTTGCCATTTGAGTTAGGGCTTGGGGGGTTTGTTGGGTGGTTGGGTTTTTTTTTTCAAGCTGTGTCCAGCTAGTAATGTAGCCTGGCCACACATCTCTGCAAGGACTCTGGCTCTTATCTTGTGGGTTGCTTTTGAACAAAAGCAGCATTCAGCCACATCACTTCCCTTATCAGCTCCTAGCAGATAAAATAGTTAGGGTTTTTTGGTGTGTTGGGGTTTTTTTTTTCTCTCAAATTGCCTCTCTCTTTCCACTTTTAAATGGCCCTGGATAGATCCTTTTCAGCCATTTCAATCCATAGATATTTGTTTCACGTAAACAAGAACACACATTCTGTTTGACACAGCTAGCCATTCAAACTGCATTTCCATCTCAACAAAGCAGGGGCTCTCTCTTTCTCTGTATTGTGCTTCACTCTGTCCTGTCCAGCCCTGTCCATTGGCTTCCAACTGAGTTAGTTGTGCTTGGTTAATGTGAAGAGGAAACTTCAACCCACCACACTCAGTTAAATACAGGGGAGAAAGCAGCACACAAGCCAGGGAGACTGTTTTCCCCCTTCCCCTGTGGAGAAACACCCTCCACACCACCCTTCCATATCTCAGATGCAATTAGTAGATGGCAGCTTTCACCTTCAGCTGGCATCCCTTCCCTTCTCTGCACAGCACTGTCTTGGAAAGGCTGCTAATGATGAGGCACTCTGAGTGGGGCAGAGGACTCAGCCCTTCACAGTATCACACAGTATCACAGTATAACTAAGGTTGGAAGAGACCTCGAGGATCATTGAGTCTAACCTGTCACCACAGACCTCATGACTAGACTATGGCACCAAGTGCCACATCCAATCCCCTCTTGAACACCTCCAGGGACGATGACTCCACCACCTCTCTGGGCAGCACATCCCAATGATGAACGACTCGCTCGGTGAAGAACTTTCTCCTCACCTCGAGTCTAAACCTCCCCTGACACAGCTTGAGACTGTGTCCCCTTGTTCTGGTGCTGGTTGCCTAGGAGAACAGACCAACCCCTTCCTGGCTACAACCACCTTTCAGGTAGTTGTAGAGGGCAATGAGGTCGCCCCTGAGCCTCCTCTTCTCCAGGCTAAACAACCCCAGCTCCCTCAGCCTCTCCTCATAGGGCTCGTCAGCAATGATGTTGAGCTCTTCAACAAGATGCTGAGATGCTGGAAGATGTCCAGAGAAGGGCAACAAAGCTGGGGAGGGGTCTGGAGCACAGCCCTGTGAGGAGAGGCTGAGGGAGCTGGGGTTGCTTAGCCTGGAGAAGAGGAGGCTCAGGGGAGACCTTCTTGCTGTCTCCAACTCCATGAAGGGAGGTTGTAGCCAGGTGGGGGTTGGTCTCTTCTCCCAGGCAGGCAAGCAGCACCAGAACAAGAGGACACAGTCTCAAGCTGTGCCAGGGGAGGTTTAGGTTGGATGTTAGGAAGAAATTCTTCCCAGCAAGAGTAACTGTCCATTGGGATGTGTTGCCCAGGGAGATGGTGGAGTCACCCTCACTGGAAGTGTTTAAAAGGAGACTGGATGAGGCACTTGGTGCCATGGTTTAGTTGATTAGATGGTGTTGGGTGATAGGTTGGACTTGAAGATCTCTGAGGTCTTTTCCAACCTGGTTAATTCTGTATTCTGTAACAAATGTGAGCTCTGGGGAGAAATATTTGGATTGATGGCAATAAGCACAGCGAGGGGAAGAGCAGCCTGTGTGGCTCTGTAGCTTCCTCCCTAACACCACTTCCCTATGTCTCTAAAGAGCTAAAGGTCCTTCTCTCTGCTTGTGTTCACCAGCCAAGCCTGGACACAGATTTGCTGGTCTAAATTAGATGGATAGTGTTAGCAGCCAACAGAATTGTTTAGAAGGGGTATGTGTGTGTGGTAGTTTTAGGCTATGCCTTTAAAATGTTTCAGAGATCTTGAGCAGAAAAGTAGTAGAATGTGAATAAATCACTGCTGGGTGTGACAGGGAAAATAAAGATAGTTCTAGACAACTCCATTGGAGAGGTAAGGAACTTCAAGTGGTTGTACCAAAGCAATTCTCTCTTCTCACTTCTTCACTCTGGAGAGATCCTAACTTGCTTCTGCTTGACCTTGGCTGCATTGTTTTGGTTAAGTCTACCAGCATCTTTCTCTGCTCCTTTCTCTGTTCCATTCATTTGTGCAGGGGGGTAGGGGATGGGCAGAAAAGGAGAAGCTAGTAGCTTCATCTGGTCTTTGGCCAGGGGAATCCTTGTGCTGTTCATCAGCTGTAAATCCCTGTCAATATTGTAACTCCTGGGTATTTTGTACATATCCATTGCAGCCTGGATTTGTGCCTGGGATTGCCTTGACCCAGATGCAGGACCCTGCACTTGCTCTTATTTAACCTCATGAGGTTGGCTTGTGCCCACCTCTCCAGCCTGTCAAGGTCCCTCTGGATGGATCCCTTCCCTCCAGCCTGTCTGCTGCACCACACAGCTTGGTGTCATCAGCAAACTTGCTGAGAGTGCACTCAATGCCACTGTCCATGGCACCCACAAAGATATTGAACAAGCCTGGTCCCAGGACTGATCCCTGAGGGACTCTGCTTGTCCCTGGCCTCCACTGGGACATGGAGCCATTGACAGCCACTCTTTGGCCATCAAGCCAGTTCTGTATCCATCTAGTGGTCACCCATCAAACCCATGTGTCACCAGCTTGGAGACCAGGATGTGGGGCAGGACAGTGTTGAAGGCTTTGCTCAGCTCCAGGCAAACCATATCAGTTGCTCTCCCCTCAGCTATTGATGTTGTCACCTGCTCAGAGAAGGCCACCAGGTTGGTCAGGCAGGATTTGCCCTTGGCAAAGCCATGCTGACTGTACCAAATCACCTCTTCACTATTCTTCTGAGCCAGTAGTGCCTCCAGGAGGATCTGCTCCACGATCTTTCTGGGCAGAGAGGTGAGACTGACTGGCCTGCAGGTTCCTCCCCAGATTTCTTGCAAGCCCCCCTCCCCCCTTACTTTCCCTTCCGCATTATATCCGTTTAAACTCTCTCCATATAATCTGTTCCTGCTGAAAGTAGGAGCAAAGATGCACTTGTAGGCTTGCAGTTTCAACTGCATAAATACCTCCTTCACTTCTGTTGCCACTGCTCAAGCTGTCTAAACAACGGCTGCGAAGGACGGTAACAACTAACATGGAATAGCCCTGGGAAAGTAGAATAATGCAAACTGGGAGTGGGGGCGAGGGAAATTGTCTTATTTTCTTTTCTTCAGGAACATGAACTGACTTCCCACGTTTGTTTGCTTTAGTTTGCTGATTTGCCAGGTGCAGGGAGCCAGTAGGCCAGGGCGCACCCAAGATGTTTGCCTGGATGGTTTTCTTTCCTCTTCCATCGCTCCTCAGATCCTGCTGCATAAATTGACACGTCACTTTCCCACGTTTGGTGGGGTGGGGTGAGTGGTTAAAGATGGTTCAGCACTGGGAGAGTTGGGGCTATTCAGCCTGGAGTAGAGAAGGCTCCCAGGAGACTTTCTTGTGGCCTTGCAGTATCTGCAGGGGGCTCCAAGAAAGCTGGGGAGGGACTTCTGAGGGTGTCAGGGAGTGATAGGACTGAGGGGGGGGATGGAGCAAAACTAGAAGTGGAGAGATTCAGGTTGGATGTGAGGAAGAAGTTGTACCCCATGAGGGTGGTAAGAGACTGGCACAGGTTGCCCAGGGAGGTGGTGGAAGCCTCATCCCTGGAGGTGTTTGCAGCCAGGCTGGCTGTGGCTGTGAGCAACCTGCTGTAGTGTGAGGTGTCCCTGCCCATGGCAGGGGGGTTGGAATTGGATGATCCTTCTGACCCTGACAACTCTGTGATTCATTCTCTTCAGTGCACAGGGCTGGGTAGGAAGCAGGTCTCGAGTGTGTGATGAGTTCCATCAGGGATTAACTGGGCTCTCCCATTGTGTTCCACAAGAAACCATCTCTGTTTCTTGTTCTTTGCTCACAACTGTGATGGCAGAAAGCTCTTCAGGCTGCAATTTGTGCTCTGCTTTGGTAGTCTCAGAAACCTCCAAATAAAACATTCATATGCTCTTGGCAAATCTCAGTTTTGCCCTGCTCCAAGCCTCTGGTTTGGTCCAAGTGAGGAGAGGGCTGCCCAGGGAGGTGGTGGAGTCACCATCACTGGAGGTGTTTAGGAAGAGCCTGGATGAGGCAGCTGGTGCCATGGTTTAGTTGATCAGATGGTGTTGGGTGGCAGGTTGGACTTGATGATCTCAAAGGTCTATTCTAACCTGGTTAATTCTATTCTATTCTATTAATTTCATTTCATTTCATTTCATTTCATTTCATTTCATTTCATTTCATTTCATTTCATTTCATTTCATTTCATTTCATTTCATTTCATTTCATTTCATTATTTCTATTCTATTCTATTCTATTCTATTCTATTCTATTCTATTCTATTCTATTCTATTCTATTCTATTCTATTCATGAAGAGTAGCAAACACCACAAATCATGCCCCACAGGACAGGGAATTGCTCTTTCCTTCAGTCTCTGTAGAAATAGTTGGTGAGCATAAATTATTAGGCATGGTCCCTCCAAAAGTAGCCCCAGCAGGGCCAGCCACAGCAGGGCAAGTTTGGGTTTGGTGATGGAGAGAGAGGAGTCAAAGTCAAGACTTGTGCTGGGTGCAGCAAGCTGCAGTTTTATTTCTGGACAAGGCACTGAAGCTGTCTTTGGTATAGCTACAATTCTGTTATTTTGCACTCTGAAGTGTACATCAGGCACAGCTGGTTTTCAGGCAGCTGAGCTTCTGTGTTTCAGTCCTTCCTGGGACTTTTGATGTCTAAATGCTGTTAAGCGATACAAGCGCTGTCAGCACGACCCTCGAAAGCCACCGCGGCGCAGCCCTCCCTTAGCTGAGGGCCACATCTCTCCCCTGAGCTCTGCAAGCACCTCTGGCTCAGCTGTGGCAGGGGAGGATGAAGAGCTGGCTGATTAGAGTGTCTGTCCCTTTTGCTTTCAGGAGGAGCTTTCATTCAGCAGTGGCTAAAGCTGGTGGACAGATGGCTTCAAAAAGCCCTTTTAACTCATACGTGTTGCCAGCCCTACATCCTCTCTGCTGTTAAACATTTCATTCATTATGCAGCTTCAAGGGACGAGGAGAGCCAACTCTTTCTGCCACTGTCACCCCTGCACGGAACTCCCCCTTCCTTCCAAAGAGCTGTCAAGAGGCGGTTTTCTTCCAAAGGGGCAGCAATCAAAGTCCTGCTACAATCAGCTTGTGAAGAGGAACAGCCTTGCATTCAGCCAGAGCACTACAGATGGAATTAAAAAGGAGAAGGGATAAGAGGAAAGAGAATCTCCACGGGTGTCAGGGGGCTCTTTGCCTCCAACAAGCTTCCTTAGATGGAGTGTGTTGCACAGACTTTGTTTCACAGAGCCAGCTCCCTGTGCACAAAGGGAGCTCCTCGGATGCTGTGCAGGTCACCAACAAGGGAAAGGAGAAGGGAAAATATCGCTGCAGCCTTGCCGTTCCACGAGAGCTTCTTGATGGCTCTGCAGAGCAAAAGTGGCTATTTCTCATTCCAAGTCCTATTTTAGTTCAGCTCAAAGTCACCTGTTGGTAGAAGAGGAGAAAGGGCCAACTGTTGGTTCTGCTTCTGTTAAGTGTCAGAACTGCTTGCCTTAAAAATGCCAGGAATGAGAGCGAGTTCCTCAGGGACTGAGCTCCCGGCCTTGGCACCCGGCTGGGCTGCGGGACTGGGGCCTCACCGGGGCGAGCTCACCAGCTTTTCTGAACAGCCCCAAGAGCTGGGCTGCACCTGCCTTGTGTTTCACTTGCTGGGGAAGTATCTGGGAAAAAATCATTTAAGCTGACCTGCCAAAAGAGTTCTCTGGTCTGGCCAACTCTGGATAACAACGTGGGAGGTTGTAAAAGGAAGAGGGGCGTGGGGGAGTCACCAAGGCTGTGTTCTGCCACACAGGAAACCCAGGAAAAACTCTTGGGGTTGCCCTCAGAAGGAACAAGAACTCTGTAGCTTCTCCTGTGGTCCTTCTTTCCCACCTGCACTCCTCTCATATGCTCCTTCTCCTCTCCCACCTGCACTCCTCTCCTATGCTCCTCCTCCTCTCCCACCTGCACTCCTCTCCTATGCTCCTTCTCCTCTCCCACCTGCACTCCTCTCCTATGCTCCTCCTCTCCCACCTGCACTCCTCTCCTATGCTCCTCCTCTCCCATCTGCATTCCTTTCCTATGCTCCTTCTTCTCTCCCACCTGCACTGCTCTCCTGTGCTCCTTCTCCTCTCCCTGCCTGCAAGGTTAGTGTGATTTGGACTTTCTTCCTGTCCTGGTGGCCCTACCATCTTTCTGTTTGCACAGCACAGAAGCAGCTGGGGAGGGACTTAAAAAAACCCATCCTCTGAGTGCTGAAGTTCTGTGTGTTTGATCTGTTTGCTGTTAATTCTTCTGTTAAATGTAAAACATTGCTAGAGTGAGTTCAGCCATTCAGAAACCAAGACAGGAAGAGGAAGCATATTTCTCATTTCAAACCACATCTCAAACTCCTTTAAATTCAAGGAATTTAAAGCATCCTGGTTTCCTGGCTGCCTAGCACGAGGAGAAAGCAGAGGAATTTTCCCCAGTCACAAATAAGACTTCCTGAAGTTGCAAGAATGTTTTAAGTGTTTACAAATGCAGGTCAGTTAACAACTGCTCACTTGAGGAGCTGTAAGCCCTTTGACATCACCAGGGCACAAGCTGTGAAGAGAGGTGAAAAGGAGTTGAGCAGATTGGGTTTTGACTCCAGTCATGGCTTCAACAGAATTGTGACACACGGGATGGTGCAGACAGGGGGGATGTGTCTTCTGGTGGCACCTCTTTGCTTTGCCTGGTGTGAGCACTTCCCTTCTCCTGGTAACCAGCATGTGGTCCTGGAGCACCAAATCCATGCTGCTGTAGGTTTCATGAAATGTGGGACTTAAAACTCAGCCTTCATGAATGATTCATTTTAGGGATCATGGAATCATAGAATGGTTTGAGTTAGAAAGGACCTTAAAGATCAGCCAGTCCCAACCCCCTGCCATGGGCAGGGACACCACCCACCAGCCCAGGCTGCTCGAGGCCTCATCCAGCCTGGCCTTGAACAGTTCCAGCCACAGCCTCCCTGAGCAACCTATTCCAGTGTCTCCCCACCCTCATGGGGAAGAATTTCTTCCTAATCATAGAATCAATAAGGTTGGGAAAGACCTCAGAGATCATCAAGTCCAACCTCTCACCCAACACCTCCTGATAACTAAACCATGGCTCCAAGTGTCACATCCAATCCCCTCTTGAACACCTCCAGGGATGATGACTGACCACCTCCCTGGGCACCACATTCCAGTGGCCAACTACTCTTTCTGGGAAGGACTTTCTCCTCACCGCCAGCCTAAACCTCCCCTGGCACAGCTTGAGACTGTGTCCTCTTGTTCTGGTGCTGGGTGCCTGGGAGAAGAGATCAACCCCTTCTCCTCTCCCACCTGTACTCCTCTCCTATGCTCCTTCTCATCTCCCTGACTGCAAGGTTACAACCTCCCTTCAGGGAGTTGGAGAGAGCAAGAAGGTCTCCCCTGAGCCTCCTCTTCTCCAGGCTAAGCAACCCCAGCTCCCTCAGCCTCTCCTCACAGGGCTGTGCCCCAGACCCCTCCCCAGCTTTCTTGCCCTTCTCTGGACACCTTCCAGCAGCTCAACATCTTTCCTAAACTGAGGAGCCCAGAACTGGACACAGGACTCAAGGTGTGGCCTAAGCAGTGCTGAGCACAGGGCACAATGACTTCCCTGCTCCTGCTGGCCACACTCTTCCTGATGCAGGCCAGGATGCCCTTGGCCTTCTTGGCCACCTGGGCACACTGCTGGCTCATGTTCAGCCTACTATCAACCACTACCCCCAGGTCCCTCTCTGCCTGGCTGCTCTCTGCCACTCTGACCCCAGCCTGTAGCACTGCCTGGGGTTGTTGTGGCCAATGTGCAGAACCTGGCACTTGGATGTGTTCAATCTCCTGCCCTTGGACTCTGCCCATCTGCCCAGCCTGTCCAGGTCCCTCTGCAAAGATCTCCTAGCCTCTAACAGATCAACTCCTGCCCCCAGCTTGGTGTCATCTGCAAATTCACTGCTGATGGACTCAGTGCCCTCCTCCAGATCATCAATAAAGATATTGAACAGGATGGGGCCCAGCACTGATCCCTGGGGGACACCACTGGTGCCTGGCTGCCAGCTGGATGTGGCACCATTCACCACCACTCTCTGGGTTCAGCCTCCAGCCAGTTCCTAATGCAGCTCAGAGTGCTGCTGTCCAAGGCAGGGGCTGACAGCTTGGCCAGGAGTTTGCTGTGGAGTTTGATTGGACAGAGTCAGTGGCTAAAGACTTCAACATTGTTGGTCAGGACCTGACTGGAGGGGAAACAGGGAGGGATTTAAGAAGCCCAGGAAGCAGCATCCCATACAACCCAGGAAAGTTCCAGAAGGACTGCTCTGCTCTGTCACAAATTGTGCTTACTTTTTCCTCTACTGGAGCTCAAAATGGCCAGCATGACCTGTGAGGTCAGAGGGAATCCATTCCTCCTTATCTCTGAGAACCTTCTGAACTGCAAACCAGCTTAAGCCTGGGTGTGAGGGGCAGCCCAGGGAAGGAGCAGGAGGAGGAGGTCCCTGTGATTGAAATGCATGTGGCCAGGGAGATCAAAAGGCGTTTTTAAAGGTCTCACAAGTGACAGAGTGAATAGGGAGTGATGTGGCAAAGAAGCCATTGGAAGGGGCAGTTGGAAAGGACCCAGCCAGGCCCTGTGCCCGGATTAAATCACAACAGATGAAGGACAATGAAGTCCAAGAAAAGGCTGAACTGTTTAAATGTTGGAAGATAATCTGCTCTGAGCCAAATCCTGCATTTCAAAACCCTCTGACAGAGCCTGACTTTAGCTCACAGCAGCATTAGCCAAAGAGTTTATCTGTGCTTCAAAGGACGTCCTCAGACTTTGTGCTGGAATGGCTCAGAAGGTCGAGTTGCAGGACAGAAGGTAGCTGGGCTGTGGCTGTCTGTGCCAGCCTGAGCTGCAAGGGCTGAGATGGAAAATCCAAAAGGCTGTTAATGCTCTTTCCATGTTTTGGCTGCCATACTCAAATGCACCAGCACAGAAGGATCAGAGAATCACAGAACTGTCAGGGCTGGAAGGGACCTCAGGGATCAGCCAGTTCCAACCCCCCTGCCATGGGCAGGGACACCTCACACTACAGCAGGTTGCTCACAGCCACATCCAGCCTAGCTGCAAAAACCCTCCAGGGATGAGGCTTCCACCACCTCCCTGGGCAACCTGTGCCAGCCTCTTACCACCCTCATGGGCAACAACTTCTTCCTAACATCCAAGCCAAATCTACCTATTTCTAGTTTTATTCTATTCCCCCAGTCCTATCACTCCCTGACACCCTCAAAAGTCCCTCCCCAGCTTTCTTGGAGCCCCCTTCAGATACTGCAAGGCCACAATTAGGTCTCCTGGGAGCCTTCTCTTCTCCAGACTGCACAATCCCAACTCCTTCAGTCTGTCCTCAGAGCAGAGCAGCTCCAGCCCTCTGCTCATAGAATCAACCAGGTTGGAAAAGACCTTGGAGATCATCAGGTCCAACCTCTCACCCAACACCTCCTGACAACTAAACCATGGCTCCAAGTGCCACGTCCAATCCCCTCTTGAACACCTCCAGGAATGGTGACTCCACCACCTCCCTGGGCAGCACATCCCAAGGGCCAATCTCTCTTGCTGGGAAGAACTTTCTCCTCACCTCCAGCCTGAACTTCTCCTGGCGCAGCTTGAGACTGTGTCCTCTTGTTCTGGTGCTGGTTGCCTGGGAGAAGAGACCAACCCCCACCTGGCTACAACCTCCCTTCAGGGAGTTGGAGAGAGCAAGAAGGTCTCCCCTGAGCCTCCTCTCCTCCAGGCTAAGCAACCCCAGCTCCCTCAGCCTCTCCTCCCAGGGCTGTGCTCCAGACCCCTCCCCAGCTTTGTTGCCCTTCTCTGGACACCTTCCAGCATCTCAACATCTTTCCTAACCTGAGTAGCCCAGAACTGGAAGCAGGACTCAAGGTGTGGCCTAAGCAGTGCTGAGCACAGGGCACAATGACTTCCCTGCTCCTGCTGGCCACACTCTTCCTGATGCAGGCACACTGCTGGCTCAGTCATGGCCTGTTTTGGGTCTTACTGAACTTCAGCACCCTACTTACTGGCAGCACAATCTGACCTAGCAGAATCCTTTCCTTAACTGTACTCAGCTGGTGGTGAATGTTTCCAGGAAGCATAAAAAGGAGAAAAGCCTTTTCCAGGAGGATCACTTGCCTAAGAGTGTTCATGCTGCAGTGCAGGTGCATTGCTGTGTGCCTTGAAATATTGCTCTGGGTATACCAGGTGCTGGCATCTCCATCATGTGCTGGTGCCTTGCTGTAGTGAGGAGGTGAGGATGTATCATCTGGGTGATCATAAACCTCACTGAAAGCAGGAAAAGATATTTGGGTGCTGAGAGATGCTAGGACACAGTGAAGTTGTGCTGCTTCACAGGATCAGAGAATCACAGAATGGTTTGGGGTGGAAGGGACCTTAAAGATCATCTAACTCTGCCAAGGCCAGGGCTGAACCATGGCCCTCAGCTCCACAGCTCTGCCTCTTTGAAACACCTCCCGGGGTAGGGATTCAACCACCTCCCTGAGCAGCCTGGGCCAGTGCTTGAGAATCCTTTCAGTCAAAAAGTTTCTCCTAATCTCCAACCTAATCTTCTGTGTCTTTGAACAGATATGTCTTGTGTCCATTGACCTTTCTGAGGCAAAGCTCCCCCCTAAGATGGCAAAAAGATGAAGTTTTCAGAGAAAGTAAAAAGAAGGCTCTGGAGGCACTGGAAGGTGTCCAGAGAAGGGCCACGAGGATGAGCAGAGGGCTGGAGCTGCTCTGCTCTGAGGACAGACTGAAGGAGTTGGGATTGTGCAGTCTGGAGAGGAGAAGGCTCCAAGGAGACCTTCTTGTGGCCTTGCAGTATCTGCAGGGGGCTCCAAGAAAGCTGGGGAGGGACTTTTGAGGGTTTCAGGGAGTGATAGGACTGGGGGGGATGGAGCAAAACTAGGAGTGGGGAGATTGAGATTGGATGTTAGGAAGAAGTTGTTGCCCATGAGGGTGGTGAGAGGCTGGCACAGGTTGCCCAGGGAGGTGGTGGAAGCCTCATGCCTGGAGTTTTTTGCAGCCAGGCTGGCTGTGGCTGTGAGCAACCTGCTGTAGTGTGAGGTGTCCCTGGCCATGGCAAGGGGGTTGGCCCTGGCTGATCCTTGAGGTCCCTTCCAGCCCTGAACAATCCTGTGAGTCTGTGACATTATATAGTGCCACTCTATCAACCTAACCTCTAAGATCCTGACTGAGAGTGGGATGGGGGTTCTCTAGCTCACCTCTTGTACATGCATCATAGATTCACATTAGGGACCTGAAAGATCATCCAGTTCCACCCCCCTAGTCATGGGCAGGGATACCTCCCACTAGAGCAAGTTGCTCAGGGCCTTGTATTTCTTTATTTGAGATGTATAGGAGCAATTAGGCATGCTGTAGAGATTATCTTCATTAAATTGTCTCATTTAAGCCAGGCTGCAAGGCTTGCATCTGAAATGACTCAGTCCCTGTTCATCATTCCGCACTGGGTAATTCCATCTCCTACCAGCTGCAAGTCAGACGACAGAACAGAGCTTCAGCAGCCCTGTCCCTGGCAAACCAATGACAAAAGCAAGCTGGTTAATGATAAGCTTCTGATAATTAACATTCCTCAGCAAACTGTTGAGGCATTAGCTGAATGAGCCAATTCAATCCTGACTTTCTGTTTATGCAACTCCATCAGCTTCTGGAGGAGCCAAGACAATTCTGGCACATAAACGAGGCAGACGTGATGCATTGGAAGCAAGGAGCAGGCTGGCCTCACTGGATTGAATTTCCCTGCTTCTGCACAGCCAAGCAGGGAGCAGGGAGATGGGACCAGTGGGAATCAAGAAATAAGAGTAAGGGGAAAGGAACTGGTGCGTGAAAGGTGGAGAACAGAAGGGAGTGGATAAGAATCGCCGTTGTAAAAGAGATCTCTCTGCCTGGATTGGTAGCCAAGCCCTGTGTCCTCTGTTCTTCAGAAGGAGAAACTTCCTTTCAGTGCCTTTCCTGCTTGTTAGACTCTTCTGGATCACAGGATCACAGGATGTCAGGGGTTGGAAGGGAGCCGAAGAGATCTTCAAGTCCAACCCCCCTGCTAGAGCAGGACCATACAGTCTAGCTCAGGTCACAGAGGAACGCATCCAGACAAGCCTTCAAAGTCTCCACAGAAGGAGACTCCACAACCTCTCTGGGCAGCCTGCTCCAGGGCTCTGGGAGCCTCACAGTAAAAAGTTCCCCCTTGTGTTGAGGTGGAACCTCCTGTGCTGCAGCTTACATCCATTGCTCCTTGTCCTATCACAGGGAGCAAGTGAGCAGAGCCTGTCCCCTCTCTCCTGACCCCCAGCCCTCAGCTATTGATAGACGTTGATCAGATCCCTCTCAGCCTTCTCTCCAGACTAAGCAGCCCCAGGGCTCTCAGCCTCTCCTCACCAGGCAGTGCTCCAGTCCCCTAATCATCCTCCTTGTCCTCTGCTGGACACTCTCAGCAGATCCCTGAACCTCTTGAACAGGGGAGCCCAAAAATGAAGGCAGTACTGAAGATGAGGTCTCACCAGGGCAGAGTAGAGGAGGGGGAGAACCTCCCTGGATCTGCTTTCCCCCTCCTCCCAAGGTGTGTGAAGCCCATGCAAGTGTAAAGCTCTGGTTAGAAGTACATTTTGTTGCTGCTACAGTTTTGCTCTTGAGAGAACCACTTCAGAGCAACTATCTGTAGAATAAGTTGACCTGAATGTCAATGACAGTAAGAATCACAGGATCATTCAGGCTGGAAAAGCCCTTGAAGACCATCTCCTCCAACCACCCTCTAGCTCTACCAAGTCTGGTGCTGAACCATGACCCTCAGCACCACAGATCTGCAGCTTTGAAACACCTCCATGGATAAGGATTCAACCACCTCCCTGGGCAGCCTTTTTCAGGGTCTGAGAACTCTTTCACAGAAAGTTGCTTTTAATGTCCAACTAAACCTTCCCTGGTGTAACTTGAGGGCATTTGCTCTGATCCAATCACTTGGGAGAAGGAACTGGGCTCATATGGATTAACCCTTTCATCTAGTTTGACATCTAGAGTCACAGAATCACAGAAACATTCAGGTTGGGACCCTCAGGTTCACCAAGTCCAACCCAGAACCCTACTCTGCAAGGGTTGTCCCTAAACCAGAGCCCCAAGCACCACATCCAAACCAACCTGAAACACAGCCAGGCTTGGGGACTCCACCACCTCCCTGGGCAGCACATTCCAATCCCTGACCACTCTTGCCGTGAAAAAGGTTTCCTACTCTCCAGTCTCACCCTGCTCTGCTGCAGCTTGAGGCCATTCCCTCTTGTTCCATCACTAATGACCTGTGAGAAGAGACCAGCAGCAACCTCTCCACAACCTCCTTTCAGGGAGCTGTAGACAGCCAGGAGGTCTCCCATCAGCCTCCTCTGTTTCACACTAACCACCCCCAGCTCCTTCAGTTGCTCCTCACATGATCTATTCTCCAGACCCTTCCCAGCTTCCTTGCCCTCCTCTGCCCTGGCTCCAGCACCTCCACATCTCTCTTATTTCCTCAGTGAAGGGCAGTGTGTTGGCTTTCAGCATGGAAGAGCTACCAAAGGATCCTGTCCAAGCCTCTCCATGAGGGTTATGAGTTTTGTCTCCTTACCACCTCAACTGCTGCTTCTGGGCTGTGAGGCAGTTCAGCCTGCAGCTTTCCCCAGGAGCTGCAATGCTGACTGGCATCACCTTATGACAGGTCTCAGGGAGGCTTTGTCACACCACTAGGCATTCATTTTCCCCTCCAACCAACACAGAAGCAATGCACATCAAAGGCACTCTGTGGTCACTGGTTACTGCTCCATGCTCCTGCAGGTGCCACTGTCCAGCTCCTGCATCCTCCACTGGGGCAGCTTGGAAGAACAGCTGCAATGCTTGTGCTGGGGACTGAGAGCAGGGACTTCAGAGCTGTGGCAAAGGTTTTTGGATGCCAGGCACCAAATATTGAGATGTGCCTACAAATGTGTGAATGAAATGGATCCTGACTGCTCCACTCAACTCAGCCCACAAACTGAGGGGAGCTGAGGTTTGTGGATTGTCTTAGTGAGGTAGCTGAGTCTCCTGTTCTGGAAGACAGAAGTCATGCCCTCAGTCCCCTTCTTTTGTTAGTGGTCTTTATTTACCCACTAGTCCCACTGGCTATGATGAGGCAGCCCAGATTTTGCTGGTGATCGTGCCCACAGATCCTTTCACCGTCTCACAGAGTCACAGTACCTTAGAGGCTGGAAGGGACCTCCAGAGATCGCCCAGACCAACCCCCCTGCCAGAGCAGCATCACCCAGGGCAGGGCACACAGGAACACATCCAGGTGGGTTTGGAAAGGCTCCAGAGCAGGAGACTCCACAACCTCTCTGGGCAGCCTGCTCCAGGCCTCCATCACATTCACACCAAAGAAGTTTCTCTTCCTGTTGAGCTGAAACCCTCTCTGTTCCAGTTTGCCTCCATTGTTCCTTGGCTTATTGCTGTGCACCACCCAAAAGAGCTTGGCCCCCTCCCTTTGACCCCCACCCCTCACCTATTGATAGACATTGATCAGATCCCTCTCAGCCTTCTCCTCTCCAGACTAAACAGCCCCAGGGCTCTCAGTCTCTCTCCACAGGGGAGATGCTCAAGTCCCCTAAGCATCCTCCTGGCTCTCCCTTGGACTCTCTCCAGCAGATCTCTGTCTCTCTTGACCTGGGGAGCCCAAACAGGACACAGCATTGCAGGTGTGGTATAGCAGGGCAGAGTAAAGCCTCCCCAGCCCTGCTGGCCACACTTTTGTTGCTGTCCCCCAGGATCCCATTGGCTCTCTTGGCCACCAGGGCACATTGCTGTCCCATGCAGAACTTGCTGCCCACCAGCACTCCAAGGTCTATCTCCGTGGAGATGCCTTCCAGCAGGGCAGCCTTTAACCTGTCCTGGTGCCTGCTGTTATTCCTCCCCAGATGCAGAGCCCTGTGCTTGTCCTTATTGAACTTCCTGAGGTTTGCCTGCACCCAGCTCTCAGCCTTTCAGAGGACTTGAGAGAGAGCACAGCAGCATCGAGAGTTACTGGAGAGTAACTTGTGCAAGCACTTTGCCAGGGTCCCTGTGCTCATGCGGTGCTGATGTCTTCATCACCGCTGGTGGCTCAGAGCTTTTGTCATGCATGGCCTGGCTAAAACAGAAGCTCCCTGGAGAGAAGTGCTCACAAGAAAGAGGTTGTTGGCTGGGCTCTCCCTGCGAGCAAATCCAAGGTGCCTTTGTAAGGTAAGCCTTTATTAATGACAGCAAGGGAGTCAAAGGAAAGTATTGCAAGGCAGTGGGGTTAACCAACCTGCCACTTAAATAGAGCTGCAGTTTGTGCTGTCTGTAACTGAAGAAGGTCATGGGATCCAGTGCTTGCAGTGCCAACAAATTAGCATCAGCAGCTCTGGCTGGGCATACAGAGCAGGGGTGGCAACTCCAGGCTCGGGAACCTTCTCAAGAAAGCTGCGAGGAGAGGGGAGGGACAAAATCCCTCAAGCTTGTGATCCTTCTCTCATCTATTACAACAGCCCTGCTCTGCTTGCCAGCCTTCATGTGCCTGAGAAACTGCCAGCTGAGCCCTAGAAGGTGACTGGAAGGGATGGCAGTGCCAAGGAAGCTGAGGGAGGCTGGGCCCATGTGAAGGCACATCTCAGCTGGGAAAGAACAACCCCAGGTGTCAGTACAGGTTGGGGACTGACCTGTTGGAGAGCAGCATAGGGGAAAAGGACCTGGGGGTTCAGGTGGATGGGAGGTGACCATGAGCCAGCAATGTGCTCTGGTGGCCAAGAAGGCCAAGGGCATCCTGGGGTGGATTAGAAGGGCTGTGGTCAGTAGGTCAGAGAGGTTCTCCTCCCACTCTACTCTGCCCTGCTGAGGCCACATCTAGAATCTTGTGTCCAGTTCTGGGCCCCTCAGGTCAAGAAGGACCTCAGGGAACTCCTTGAGAGAGTCCAGCCCAGAGCCACAAAGATGCTGCAGGCAGTGGAACATCTTCCTCATGAGGAGAGCCTGAGGGAGCTGAGGGCTCTGTAGCTTGGAGAGGAGGAGCCTGAGGGTGAGCTCCTTGCTGTTGCTCAAGATGTGCAGGGTGAGTGCCCAGAGGCTGGAGCCAGGCTCTGCTGGGGGATGCCCGATGCCAGCACAAGGGGCAGTGGTGGAAGCTGAGGCAGAGGAAACTCCATGGAAACAGGAGGAAAAACTTTTTCCCTGTGAGGGTGACAGAGCCCTGGCACAGGCTGCCCAGGGGAGTTGTGGAGTCTCCCTCTCTGGAGATATTCAAGACCCACCTGGATGTGTTCCTGTGTGACCTGCTCTGGGTGATCCTGCTCTGGCTGGGGGGCTTGGACTGGATGAACTTTGGAAGTCCCTTTCAGTCCCTGGCATTCTGTGATTCAGAGGAGCAACAGCACGGCATGGACCCAGCTCTGGGGGCCAGCAGACATCTTGCCTCTTTGTGCTTTAGGCATGAGGAAGGCAACAATGGGATAAGCCTGGAAGAAAAAGGGCTACTGAAAGGGTGGAAAAGAAAACCAATTTACTTTGAGAGCAATGAATTTAAGTGCTTTTGCCCTTTCTTAACAAGACTGGCTAAGAAGGAGGGGAGAAAAAAAAGGGGGGAGAAAGCAAAGCCTCCCTCGTCTTCCCCTCCCCCTTGCAAAATCCTACATGCCCTTTTGGCAGAGATCCATCATTCACTTAATGTGTCCTGCTGAAATCAATTCATGTGTCAGGATTTGGAGAGCTAGAACAAAATTTGTTTGCTGATCCCATCCACAGATCACTCAAGAGGATTCCTAAAGGTTAGCAAAAGAAAGAAACCAAACCCCAACCAACCCACATTCAATTTACTGCTGCCTCATGTCATGCATTAGAAAGTGACAGGTACCAGGGAGGGAGTGGGGGGGGTGTGCAAACCAGTTGGTCAAAGTCCATGAGCACCTTGAGGCACAGGCAGCTACACAGGAGGGGGTTTGCCTCCTCCAGCAATTGTACAGCCTGCCCTTTTTGTGGTGGAAAACTGCACTCTGCTGAGCCCCAAGGGCAGGCCTTGAGAAGCACTTTGCCTCTGGGTTCTTCGGGGCACAGCCCACAGCTTGCAGGACAGAGAGCCTGAGGTGGATCACCCATCAGCACCACAGGAGCGGTTCCCTCAGCCAGCAGGCCAGGCTGGTGCTCTGAGCCCAAGCCAGCTCCTCTCCTTGTCTGCAGGGTTTGGGACTGCTCCTGTCTCCAGATTTCTCCTGGGGCTTGGCAGCAGGAACTGTGCCATTCCCTATCCCCCGCAGGGCAGCTGGGGAACTGTCTTCTCCAGCTGTTTGTCGTCACAGACTCTAGGCAGGCTGTGAAACAGCTCCTGTTTGGGGGTTCCCTAGGGTCTGCCTGCGCTGATGTGTAAGGCTGAGAGGCAAAGGCTCAGTCCAAGTGTCTGTGAGTGTCTGCTGGTGAGAGCTGGTCGGGATGCAGGCAGGAGCTGACACGGCCACGGCACGCTGTGGTGCCTGGGGTGGTGCTGAGAGGGTTCCCTTCATGCTGTTGCAACAGATGCAAGCAGGACTTGCACTCTGAAATTATTCTTAATGCAAATGCAATTAACTGCATGAAGGAGAGAGCAGCTTGCCCTAAGATGGCCTTTGAGTAAAAGGGATTGCTCTGAATGCCAGGCAGCAGCGTGCCCGGGATGGGGCAGCTCGGGCAGAGGCACCCTTCCTGCACTCCTAGCTCCACACAGCTGAGGCCTTGAACAGAACGGACTGGACTGGACTGGATGAGGAGAGGAGAGGAGAGGAGAGGAGAGGAGAGGAGAGGAGAGGAGAGGAGAGGAGAGGAGAGGAGAGGAGAGGAGAGGAGAGGAGAGGAGAGGAGAGGAGAGGAGAGGAGAGGAGAGGAGAGGAGAGGAGAGGAGAGGAGAGGAGAGGAGAGGAGAGGAGAGGAGAGGAGAGGAGAGGAGAGGAGAGGAGAGGAGAGGAGAGGAGAGGAGAGGAGAGGAGAGGAGAGGAGAGGAGAGGAGAGGAGAGGAGAGGAGAGGAGAGGAGAGGAGAGGAGAGGAGAGGAGAGGAGAGGAGAGGAGAGGAGAGGAGAGGAGAGGAGAGGAGAGGAGAGGAGAGGAGAGGAGAGGAGAGGAGAGGAGAGGAGAGGAGAGGAGAGAAGAGAAGAGAAGAGAAGAGAAGAGAAGAGAAGAGAAGAGAAGAGAAGAGAAGAGAAGAGAAGAGAAGAGAAGAGAAGAGAAGAGAAGAGAAGAGAAGAGAAGAGAAGAGAAGAGAAGAGAAGAGAAGAGAAGAGAAGAGAAGAGAAGAGAAGAGAAGAGAAGAGAAGAGAAGAGAAGAGAAGAGAAGAGAAGAGAAGAGAAGAGAATTAACCAGATTGGAAGAGACCTTTGAGATCATCAAGTCCAACCATCACCCAACACCAGCTAATCAACTAAACCATGGCACCAAGCACCCCATCAAGTCTCTTCCTAAACACCTCCAGGGATGGTGACTCCACCACCTGCCCTCCAATGGCAAATAACTCTTTCTATGAAGAACTTCTTCCTAACCTCCAGCCTAAACCTCCCCTGACACAGCTTGAGACTGTGTCCTCTTGTTCTGGTGCTGGTTGCCTGGGAGAGGAGACCAACCCCCACCTGGCTACAACCTCCCTTCAGGGAGGAGTAGAGAACAAAATCATGCAACCATGGAATAGTTTTGGTTGGAAAAGATCTTTAAGCTCATCCAGTCCAACCATTCTCTAACTCTGTCAAGGCTGTGGCTGAGCCATGGTCCTCAGCACCACAGCTCTGCCTCCTGGAAACACCTCCAGGGATGGGGATTCAACCATCTCCCTGGGCAGCCTGGGCCAGGCTTTGAGAATCCTCTCAGGGAAAAAGTTTCTTCTAATATCCAACCTAAGCCTCCCCTGGGGCAACTTGAGACCATTTCCTCTTGTCCTGTCACTTGGTACTAGGGAGAAGAGACCAACCCCCACCTAGCTCCAACCTTCTGTAAGGGATTGTAAGGGACAAGAAGGTCTCTCCTCAGCCTCCTTTTCTCCAGGCTGAACAACCCCACTTCCCTCAGCTGCTCCTCATAAGAGCTGTGTTCAGGGACCTTCAACAACGCTGCTGCCCTTCTCTGGACACACTCCAGCACCTCAATGTCCTCCTTGGAGCGAGGACCTCAAAACCGAACCTAGACCCCAAGGTGTGTCCTCACCAGCACTGAGTACAGGGAGACAGGAGTACAGAATATCCCCGGGGGAGGGCAGGGCCATACTTAGCCTAGCTGTAGCTGACACCAACTACATTAAACTCCCGAGGGACTGATGAGCTATGTGATAGCCTCACTCTCTGCAGTTCCTCTGGTAAATAGTGTGGGCCATGATGTCGTCACTCTTGCTTCCAGCACTCGAGTTGTAAATATCCTCTGACTGCCTCCCACAACCTTGGGTGTCGTCCCTGACAGCCCTGACTCGAACATCTTCTGCAGCCCTAGCAGAAGTACTTTCAGCTGCCCTTTCCCATTAATTTCCCATCTCACTAATAAAATCCTCAGAGAATTCCCACTTCTGCCAGTTTTAACCAGAAGTGATTCTGCCTGAGGACCATTAAATGCTGCAGGCGGGCAAATCCGCCTCCTGCTCGCCGCTGCGGGGAGCGGCAGCCGCTGCCTCCAACTTGTCCCCAAGCCAGACAGGCAGCCCAGGGCAGCCCAGGGCCACTGCCCCACAGCCTCACACTTCAATTCAAGGGGCTGCTGATTTATGCCCCCTGGGGATGTGATCTCTGCCTGCCTGAGTGGTTTGATTGAGAGACTGCTGGCCTGGATCAGCAATAGTGTGACCAGCAGGAGCAGGCTTGAACATGGAAGGTTTCACCTCAACATGAGGAGAAACTTCTTCACAGTGAGGATGGCAGAGCCCTGGAGCAGGCTGCCCAGAGAGGCTGTGGAGTCTCCTTCTCTGGAGACTTTCCAAACCCACCTGGATGCATTCCTGTGTGCCCTGCCCTCGGTGATGCTGCTCTGGCAGGGGGTTGGACTGGGTGATCTCTGGAGGTCCCTTCCAGCCTCTAATGTTCTGTGATACTTGATTGTGTCCCTGTACTCAGGTCTGGAGAGTCCACACCTTGAGTGCTGGGCTCAGTACTGTGTCATGGGGTCTGTGTTGATAGGTTGGACTCGATGATCCTCGAGGTCCTTTCCAACCTAAGTGATACTGTGATACTGTGATACTGTGATACAGTTCTGGGCCACTCACTCCCAGAAGGACACTGAGGAGCTGGAGGAGGTCCAGAAAAGGGCAACAAAGCTGGGGAAGGGTCTGGAGAACAGGGCTGGGGAGGAGCAGCTGAGGGTGCAGGGGGTGTTTAGTGTGGAGAAGAGGAGGTTGAGGGAGACCTCATTGCTCTCTACAGCTGCCTGAATGGGAACTGAAACCAGGTGGATGTTGGTGTCTCCTGCTGAGTGACAAGTGACAGGATGAGAGGAAAGGGCCTCAGGTTGCACCAGGGCAGGTCTAGCTTGGACATTAAAAGAAAATTCTTCCTTGAAAGGGTTCTCAAAGAATGGAACAAGCTCCACAGTGTGGGGGGGTGGAATTGCCATCCCTGGAGGTGTTTAAAACTCATGTGGCCATGGCACTTGTGGCCATGGTTCAGTGAGCATGGTGCTGCTGGGTTTGTAGTTAGAGGTCTTTCCAACCTTAATGATTCTGTGATTTCACAGCTCTTCCAACCTGAAAACTTCCTTCTTCAAATCTTGCCTCTCTTCTCTCCTTCTTGCCTCTCTTCTCTCCTTCTTGCCTCTCTTCTCTCCTTCTTGCCTCTCCTCCCCTCCACCAAACCTCTATGCAGGCACTTGTGAGAGTGATTGTCATTTGCTTCCCCTGGATCCCTTCCTAAAGCAGGGAAAATACCTTACAGAGTGATTTATACTTTTTCAGTAGGCTTTTGAGGGGCAGTTTTGGGTGGAGGATGATTTAGGACAGGACACACCAACCACCTGACAGGAAGGATGTTTGCACTCTGAGGGGTTTTCCCCTAACATCTGAGATGATTGTAGTGCTACAGGACCACACCAGAGATCAGAGGTCAGGAACCTGTACAGAGCAAACTGGCCTGGCCAGATCCCTCTGATTCAGGGCTAATTGCATGCAGCCTGGGTCTGGAGTAAGGACAAGAGATTGAGAGGAGAATTCAGTCAGGGCTTGGGCTTGAAGCTGGAGCAGGATAGATTTAGGTTGGGCATCAGAAGGAAGCCCTTCACAGTGGGAGTGGGGAACAGGGTGCCCAGAGATGTGGTACAGTTCCCATCCCTGGAGACCTGATGTGAAACTTGATGTGTCCCTGAGCAACCTGCTCTGGTTGGAGATATTCCTGAAATGGGTAGATTGAGATTGGATATCAGGAAGAAGTCCTTCCCCATGAGGGTGGTGAGAGACTGGCACAGGTTGCCCAGGGAGGTGGTGGAAGCCTCCTGCCTGGAGGTTTTTGCAGCCAGGCTGGATGTGGCTGTGAGCAACCTGCTGTAGTGTGAGGTGTCCCTGCCCATGGCAGGGGGGTTGGAACTGGATGATCTTTGAGGTTGTTTCCAACCTTAACAATTCTATGATTCTATGTCCCTGCTGACTGCAGTGGGGTTGGTCAAGATGACCTTTGAGGGTCCCTTCCAACCTAACACATTCTGTGGCCTCCTAAAATCTGTGCTGCTCTCTCTCTGTAGCAGCCTGAGGAATCTCTGCACATTTGTCTTTTCCTCTAGCTGCATGATGGGAGCATAGACACAGGCAGCAGCAGCTGCAGGCTTGTGGGGCTCTCAGCCTCTGCAGTGCCCATGGAGATTTTCCTTTTGTCATTCTCAGCTCTGGGCTTTGCCTCCCGTGCTGGCTACAGCAAACATTCACACAATCACACTACAGGTTGGGTTGGAAGGGACCTTTAAGATCATCCAGTTCCAACCCCCTGCCACAAACAGGGACACCTCCCACCAGCCCAGCTTGCTCAAGGCCTCATCCAGCCTGGCCTTGAACACCTCCAGGCAGGAGGCAACCACAGCCTCCCTGGGCAACCTGTGCCAGTGTCTCCCCAGCCTCACTGCAAAGAATTCCTTCAAATCTCCATTCTAAATCTGCCCTCCTCAAGCTTCAATCCATAGCCTCTCATTCTATCACTCCCAGCCCTTGTCAAAAGTCCTTTCCCAGCTCTCCTGGAGCCCCTTCAGGTACTGGAAGGCTGCTCTGAGATCTCCTTGGAGCCTTTTCTTCTCCTCCTTAATTCACAACACCTTGGTGAGAACTTTCTGTTGCAAACTTCTCTTTCATTGTTCCCTGTCCTGCTGCACTTCCTTCAGCATCTTCAACCCCAGGCCGTGCTACAGGCTGGGGTCAGAGTGGCTGGAGAGCAGCCAGGCAGAAAGGGACCTGGGGGGTACCAGATGACAGTAGGCTGAACATGAGCCAGCAGTGTGCCCAGGTGGCCAAGAAGGCCAAGGGCATCCTGGCCTGCATCAGGAAGAGTGCGGCCAGCAGGAGCAGGGAAGTCATTGTGCCCTGTGCTCAGCACTGCTTTGGCCACACCTTGAGTCCTGTGTCCAGCTCTGGGCTCCTCAGGTTAGGAAAGATGTTGAGCTGCTGGAAGGTGTCCAGAGAAGGGCAACAAAGCTGGGGAGGGGTCTGGAGCACAGCCCTGTGAGGAGAGGCTGAGGGAGCTGGGGTTGCTTAGCCTGGAGAAGAGGAGGCTCAGGGGAGACCTTCTTGCTCTCTCCAACTCCCTGAAGGGAGGTTGTAGCCAGGTGGGGGTTGGTCTCTTCTCCCAGGCAAGCAGCACCAGAACAAGAGGACACAGTCTCAAGCTGTGCCAGGGGAGGTTTAGGCTGGAGGTTAGGAGAAAGTTCTTCCCAGCAAGAGAGATTGGCCCTTGGGCTGTGCTGCCCAGGGAGGTGGTGGAGTCCCCATCCCTGGAGGTGTTCAAGAGGGGATTGGATGTGGCACTTGGAGCCATGGTTTAGTTGTCAGGAGGTGTTGGGTGATAGGTAATAGGTTGGCCTTGATGATCTCTGAGGTCTTTTCCAACCTTATTGATTCTATGACTCCATGACTCTATGATTCAGGCCTCCCAGCAATTTAATTTCAGGCATCAGGATGGTTTGTGTTGGGACCAGGATGGGCAAACCTGCAGCTCTGGGTCTTGCTGTGCTGATTGCCTTGGGTGTGTGGGTGTCAAGAAGCTGCAAGCAAAAGCTGACACAGTTGTTGGGAAGGGTTTTATTTCTTCCCACACCCACCTCCTGCCTCCAGAATCTGAACTTCAGATTAATGCTGCATGCTGGCTGTAATTTAAATTCAATCAATATTCAGTTAAAAAATAAATAGAAAGCTTTTTAGATGGGTGATGTAAGGGAATGCTGGTTCAAGGAAGTAATTACATATTATGTAGGGGAGGGGGGGAAAAAGTCAATTTAAGTTCTCAATAATTTACTTAAGTGATTTACTTGACTGATGTGTTGTCTTGACCCAGCAGGGCAGAGGAACAGACACTAAGTTATGGCATAGCTCCAGCACAAACAGCCCTCCTCACTGTCCAACATAAATCATTAGCTACTGTCTCCTTCCAGGTGTACACAGGTGCTATTCAGAAAGGGGGGAAAAAAGAGAGAGAAGAAGAAAAAAGGTGATAAATTTTATGTTTGTAAACATAACTCTGTCAAAGCTGATCCTGTTCCTGGCAGATGAAGTTATCCACAGCTCTTGGGGAGGTGACACATCTCCTTCCATGCCCAGGTGACTGCCTGGTGGATGTGGAGCAGGCTGTGGATGTGGTCTGCCTGGACTGCAGCAAGGCCTTTGACAGCATCCTCCACAGCAAACTCCTGGCCAAGCTGCCAGCCCCTGGCTTGGACAGCAGCACTCTGAGCTGGGTTAGGAACTGGCTGGAGGCTGAGCCCAGAGAGTGGTGGGGAATGGTGCCACAGCCAGCTGGCAGCCAGGCACCAGTGGTGTCCCCCAGGGATCAGTGCTGGACCCCACCCTGTTCAATATCTTTATTGATGATCTGGAGGAGGGCATTGAGTCCATCATCAGTGAATGTGCAGATGACACCAAGCTGGGGGCAGGAGTTGATCTGGTAGAGGATAGGAGAGCTCTGCAGAGGGACCTGGACAGGCTGGACAGATGGGCAAGAGTCCAAGGGCAGGAGATTGAACACATCCAAGTGCCAGGCTCTGCACATTGGCCACAACAACCCCAGGCAGTGCTACAGGCTGGGGTGAGAGTGGCTGAGAGCAGCCAGGCAGAGAGGGACCTGGGGGTACTGGTTGACAGCAGCTGAACATGAGCCAGCAGTGTGCCCAGGTGGCCAAGAAGGCCAATGGCATCCTGGCCTGCATCAGGAAGAGTGTGGCCAGCAGGAGCAGGGAAGTCATTGTGCCCTGTGCTCAGCACTGCTTAGGCCACCCCTTGAGTCCTGTGTCCAGCTCTGGGCTCTTCAGGTTAGGAAATATGTTGAGCTGCTGGAAGGTGTCCAGAGAAAGGCAAGAAAGCTGGGGAGGGGTCTGGAGCACAGCCCTGTGAGGAGAGGCTGAGGGAGCTGGGGTTGCTTAGCCTGCAGAAGAGGAGGCTCAGGGGAGACCTTCTTGCTCTCTCCAACTCCCTGAAGGGAGGTTGTAGCCAGGTGGGGGTTGGTCTCTTCTCCCAGGCAAGCAGCACCAGAACAAGAGGACACAGCCTCAAGCTGTGCCAGGACAGAGCTGTGCAGAGCAGATTGAGACTGGATGTAAGGAACAAGTTCTTTACTATGAGAGTGGTGGAACACTGGCAGAGGTTGCTCAGGGAGGTGGTTGAGGCTCCATGCCTGGAGCTATTCAAGGTGAGACTGCGCAGGGCTCTGGGCAACCTGATCTAGCTGAGGATGTGTCTGCTGAGTGCAGGGGGATGGACTGGGTGAGCTTTGGAGGTCCCTTCCAATCCAGACCACTCTATGAGTCTGTGAGTCTATGATGCAGCAGTGCTGCAGCCAGGGCACAGCTGCAGGAGAGGCTGCTGGTGGTGTGAGTGCAGCCAGCAGCGGTGCTGCCTTGCCCAGCAGATCAGCCCCAGGGCTGAGCTGGCTCCACAGCCTCCACTGCTCACTGCAGGCTCCTGGCTGCCATCAGGCCTCAGTGGCTTATTAAGGATGCTCTTTGGATGCCTCCCAGGTTGCACAGCACAGGTGTGGAAGCAGAGACTGCCATTTGTAGCCATGACAACGATGCTGGCAAGCACTGCTTGCCTCTTGCCTTGCTGCACCTGCCTTGCACAGAGCCCTCTCAAAAACTGCCTCTCCTAAAGATGAGAGTCAGCTTCAGCCTCTGAAAGGGTGTAGCCCCCAGAGGGCCACTTCTGGGCTGGGTGGCTGTGCTGAGCTGCTGAACTTCCTCTTGAATTGCATTGAATCTGAAAAAGCAGCACCGAGACCCTTATGCTATTCCAGAGAGATGTGAGACCAGCTCAGATCTGAATTGAATCCACTGCCACTTACACCAGAAGCTCTGCTGGTACTGGGGAGACCTTGTGTGGCCCTTTCAGTGCTTCAAGGCCTGATCAGAAAGCTGGGAACAGAACTTTCAGCAGAGCCTGTAGTGACTTGAACATGTCCAATGAAGGGCAAGAAAGCTGGGGAGGGGTCTGGAGCACAGCCCTGTGAGGAGAGGCTGAGGGAGCTGGGGTTGCTTAGCCTGGAGAAGAGGAGGCTCAGGGGAGACCTTCTTGCTCTCTCCAACTCCCTGAAGGGAGGTTGTATCCAGGTGGGAGTTGGTCTTTTCTCCCAGGCAAGCATCACCAGAACAAGAGGACACAGTCTCAAGCTGTGTCAGGGGAGGTTTAGGCTGGAGGTGAGAAGAAAGTTCTTCCCAACAAGAGATATTGTCCCTTGGGATGTGCTGCCCAGGGAGGTGGTGGAGTCACCATCCCTGGAGGTGTTCAAGAGGGGATTGGATGTGGCACTTGGAGCCATGGTTTAGTTGTCAGGAGGTGTTAGGTATTAGGTAATAAGTTGGACTTGATGATCTCTGAGGTCTTTTCCAATCTGGTTGATTCTATGATTCTATGACAGGACAATGAGTGAGGGTTTGAACTCAGAGAGGGAGATTCAGACCGGAGAGAAGGAAAAAACGTTTGACACTGAGGGTGGCTGCCTAGAGGAGTGGGAGATGCCCCATGGCTGGCACCATTGCAGGTTGGTTGGGGCTCTGAGCAACCTGCTCTGGTTGGAGATGTCCCTGCTGACTTTAGGGGGGTTGGACTGGATGAGTTTGAAAGGTCCCTTCCAATATAAACCATTCCATGATTGCTGAGTGAGGTTGGGAAGGTAAGAGCCAACAAGGTAAGAAGTTTCTAGCAGCCCATTAGTCACCTGTCACAGCCCTGCTGCCCTGCTTTGTCCTGACTCTTCTCAGTGTTCATAGAGTCAGAGAATCACAGAACTGTCAGGGCTGGAAGGGACCTCAAGGATCAGCCAGTTCCAACCCCGCTGCCATGGCCAGGGACACCTCACACTACAGCAGGTTGCTCACAGCCACATCCAGCCTGGCTGCAAACACCTCCAGGCAGGAGGCTTCCAGCACCTCCCTGGGCAACCTGTGCCAGTCTCTCACCACCCTCATGGGGAACAACTTCTTCCTAACATCCAAGCCAAATCTACCTATTTCTAGTTTTATTCTATTCCCCCAGTCCTATCACTCCCTGACACCCCCATAAGTCCCTCTCCAGCTTTCTTGGAGCCTTCTTCAGATTCTGGAAGGCCACAATTAGGTCTCCTGGGAGCCTTCTCTTCTCCAGACTGCACAACCCCAACTCCCTCAGTCTGTCCTCACAGCAGAGCTGCTCCAGCCATGCTAGAGGTGTGTCTCCTCTCATGCTTCACAAGCCCCTTCCCTGGGGATTTGGGCTGGCAGTGCTCAGAGCAGCAGGGTCAGATGTGGACTCTGCAGCCAGCAGTTTCTGAGCACTTTTCCACTGGCATCTCTGAAGCTGAAAAAAAATTATAGAAACAAACAAACCAAAAATGCCTAAAAATTGAGATGAAAAATACCTCAAACCACTTCCCAGTTGGACTCCCTTGAAAATTCATGTTGCTTTGGAGCATAAGTCAGCCTGTGCTTATCCAGCTCTAGTGTGCTTGACCTCCTCTCAGTTCTCAAAGGCTGAAGATCAGCAGCTCCAGAAAGAATCTCTGGAGGAAGCAGAAAGCTCAGGACCGAGGAGGAAAACCAGACATGGACAGGATGGTGATGAACAGCAAAATATAGAAGGGCTCAGGTTGGAAGGGGCCTCAGGGAATATCTACTCCAGAACCCCTGCCATGACCAGGGACACACCCAAGGCCTCATTCAACCTGGTCTTGAACACCCCCAGGCAGGAGGCAGCCACAGCCTCCTTGGGCAGCCTGTGCCAGAGTCTCACCAACCTCACACTGAAGAACTTCTTCCTCTGCCCCAGTCTAACCCTGCTCTGCCTCAGCTCCAAACCATTCCCCCTTGGCCTGGCTCCACACACCCTCAGGAAAAGTTCCTCTGCAGCCTTCCTGCAGGATCCCTTCAGGTCCTGGCAGGCAGCTCTGAGGTCCCCCTGGAGCCTTCTCCTGTGCAGGCTGAACACCCCCAGCTCCTTCAGCCTGTGCTCACAGCAGAGCTGCTCCAGCCCTTGGATCACCTTTGTGGCCTCCTCTGGACTCTCTCCAGCAGCTCTGTGTCCTTCTGCTGCTGGGGACACCAGAACTGGAGGTGAGGTCTGAGCAGAGCAGAGTCCAGGGGCAGGATCCCCTCTGCTGCCCTGCTGCCCACCCTGCTCTGGCTGCAGCCCAGCACACAGCTGCCTGCTGGGCTGCAGGAGGGCACTGCTGGCTCCTGGGGAGCTGCTCAGCAATCAGTTTTGCAATCATAAGATGCAAATTATAATTAAAAGTCATCAATCTGGGGGTTGCAGATCCCAGCAAGCCATGCTGGGGGAGGGACTGTGGCAAGTGCAGCAAACTGGCTCCTGACCATTTTCCACCTCTGTTTCTGCCTAGCCATCAGTAGCTCAACATCTCTTGAGTTTGGTTATGCAACTGGAGAATTGGATCAACATTGGGGACCTAGTTCCTGTGACAGAAAAACAACACCCCTGTGACTGATGCTGGGCTGGGTTCCTAACTTCAGTGCTCCACAAATTTGCAGTTGAATGGAGGTGATAGCCCTCAAATGGGTGAATGTGGGGAGGCCTGTGGATGTGGTCTACCTGGACTACAGCAAGGCCTTTGACACCGTCCCCCACAGCAAACTGCTGGCTAAGCTGTCAGCCCCTGCCTTGGACCACTACACTCTGTGCTGGGTTAGGAACTGGCTGGAGGGCCGGGCCCAGAGAGTGGTGGTGAACAGTGCCACAGCCAGCTGGCAGCCAGTCACCAGTGGTGTCCCCCAGGGATCAGTGCTGGGCCCTGTGCTCTTCAACATCTTCATTGATGATCTGGATGAAGGGGTAGAGTCGGTCATCAGCAAGTTTGCAGATGACACCAAGTTAGGGGCAGATGTTAGTCAGTTAGAGGGTAGAAAGGCTCTGCAGAGGGACCTCGACCGACTGGACAGATGGGCAGAGTCCAACAGGATGGCATTCAACAAGTCCAAGTGCCAGGGGCTGCACTTTGGCCATGGCAACCCCATGCAGAGCTACAGGCTGGGGTCGGAGTGGCTGGAGAGCTCCCAAACAGAGAGGGACCTGGGGGTGCTGATCGACAGCCACCTGAATATGAGCCAGCAGTGTGCCCAGGTGGCCAAGAAGGCCAATGGCATCCTGGCCTGCATCAGGAATAGTGTGGCCATCAGGAGCAGGGAGGTCATAGTGCCCCTGTACTCTGCACTGGTTAGGCCACACCTTGAGTCCTGTGTCCAGTTCTGGGCCCCTCAGTTTAAGAAGGACATTGAGACACTTGAAGGTGTCCAGAGAAGGGCAACAAGGCTGGGGAGAGGCCTCGAGCACAGCCCTGTGAGGAGAGGCTGAGGGAGCTGGGGTTGTTTAGCCTGGAGAAGAGGAGGCTAAGGGTGACCTCATTGCCCTCTACAACTACCTGAAAGGTGGTTGTAGCCGGAAAGGGGTTGGTCTCTTCTCCCAGTAAACCAGCACCAGAACAAGGGGACACAGTCTCAAGCTGCGCCAGGGGAGGTTTAGACTCGAGGTGAGGAGAAAGTTCTTCACCGAGTGAGTCATTCGGCATTGGAACGGGTTGTCCAGGGAGGTCGTTGAGTCATTGACCCTGGAGGCGTTCAAGAGGGGATTGGATGTGGCACTTGGTGCCATGGTCTAGTCATGGGGTCTGTGTTGATAGGTTGGACTCGATGATCCTTGAGGTCCTTTCCAACCTAAGTTATACTGTGATACTGTGATACTGTGAAATAGTCCTGGTTTGTCTTTTCGAGGTAAGACCCAGTGCTGAAACCAGTTCTCAAGGAATTAAGCTGAACTGGAGCCCTTTCAGGTCTTCAGCCTCCTCGTGCAGCCTATAAACACCAGAGACAGGGCTTCTGTCATTAGTCCCTTAATGCTATAAACATTTAATGAAGTTAAATTTGAAGCACAACACGTTGTCGAATCGATCGGCCCTGGCCAGGGAGACAAAAGGAAGAGAACTGTTTGAGTCGTTTGGAAAACAAATTAACGATTATATTCACTTGACTGGGAGGTGGATGAAAGATTGCAGCCAGGACAGAGGAGGAGAGCAGGGCTGGGGAGCAGGGAAACCTCTGCCTGTGTTAGGCAGCACCCAACACGCATGAAGAGCAGGAGCGGTGGCAGGCAGCCCGGCATGAATCACCTGGGAGCTGACAGGCAGAGCTCTCCTGGCAGCTGGAGGAATTCCACTGGAGACAGAGCAGCCCAGATGCCTCTGCCACAAAACAGCTACCTCAGCAGCTGCAGGTTGCAGTGCTCTTGAAGGGCCTGCAGCAGCTGAGGGAGCTGGGGGTGTTCAGGCTGGGGAAGAGGAGACTGAGAGGAGACTTCACTGCTCTCTACAGCTCCCGAAAGGAGGTTGCGGTGAGGAGGGGACAGCCTCTTCTATCTGGTGGCAGGACCAGAGGAAGCAGCTCCAAGCTGCACCAGGGGAGGTTCAGGCTGGATGCTAGGAAATATTTCTTCACAGAGAGGATGGAATGGTCTGCCTGGGTGCTGGAGTCACCATCCCTGGAGGTATTCAAGCAGCTGTGGACCTGGTGCTTAGGGACATGGTTTAGTGCTGACCCTGCAGAGCTGTATCAAGGGTTGGACTGGATGAGCTTGGAGTGCATTCAGCAGAGTGTGTCCAGCAGATCCAGAGAGGTTCTCCTCCCCCTCTACTCTGCCCTGATGAGGCCCTACCTGGAATATTGCATCCAGCTCTGGGCTTCCCCAGTTCAGGAGAGACAGGGATCTGCTGGAGAGAGTCCAACAGAGGGCTGTAAGGGTGCCAAAGGGACTGCAGCACTGCCTGGGGAGGAGAGGCTGAGAGCCCTGGGGCTGTTTAGTCTGGAGAGGAGAAGGCTGAGAAGGGATCTGATCAATGTCTATCAATAGCTGAGGGCTGGGGGTCAGGAAGGAAGGGACAGGGACAGCCTCTGCTCACTGTGCCCTGGGATAGGACAAGGGGCAAGGGATGGAAACTCCAGCACAGGAGGTTCCACCTCAATGTGAGGAAGAACTTCTTGACTGTGAGGGTCCCAGAGCCCTGGAGCAGGCTGCCCAGAGAGGTTGTGGAGTCTCCTTCTGTGGAGCCTTTGCAGCCCTGTCTGGATGTGTTCCTGTGTGACCTGTGCTGGATTCTCTGCTCCTGCTCTGGCAGGGGGGGTTAGACTGGAAGATCTTTGGAGGTCCCTTCCCGTCCCTAGTATCGCAGGATATCACAGGAAGAACTTCTTCCTGATGTCTAATCTAAATCTCCCCTGTGATCCTGTGACCTTGGAGGCCTCTTCCAACTGGATGTTTTCTGTCATTCTGTGATTCTGTGACTGTCATCCTGTGACTGTGTGATCCTGTGACTGTGTCTTCACTCTGCCACCCCCAGCTAGCTCCTCAGGGGGCCGTGGGCTTGCTCCCAGCGTGGCTGAGGCACGGCATGCCCTGCTTGGCTCTCAGACAGGGTGTTGTGTTCTTTGGCTGCAGGACAAAGCCAGGCCTCCTCCAAACGCTTCCCTGTAATTGGCTTTCTAAGGAGCACGGTTGGGAGCGTGAGGTTCTCTCACCTCCTACTGAAGTGGAAGCAAGAGGCTTCCCTGGCAGCCAAATCGGTTTCCTAGCGTGGTTTTAGCCGCACCTAAGGTCTGCTCAAAGCACAAAGGGTGGGGGGGTGGGGGGGGAAGAAAAGAAAGAGAGAGAAATAACTAAAAGCCTATTAGGGAAGGATTACTGTGTAAAAAGCCAGGACAATGAGCTGGGGAGGCGAGGGGGCAGCGGCCCTGTCCCAGCGCTGCAGACAACAAGCTGCCCAAGAGGAAAGTGTTGTTTGCTCTTTCTTTTGAGAGCTCATTATTTATTTCCTCTATTCTTCAGGCCTAATGTCTGCCTAACGGATTCCAGGGGGGTGTGGGGCGAGAGGGTTTAATCACGGTGATGATATCATGGGTTAAAGCCCTTCTCTACTTTTGGGATGTAAATTCCTTCTGGGCATTCTTCCTCACTGGGGAGCAGCGACTTCTTCCCCTGCAACAAAACCCCGGGGGCTGCTGGGTCCTGCATAGTTAACATTTGGCTCATGGGGAGCCAAGATTCCCCCCAGCAGCCCGACAACATTTTCTGCGGCCCGCTGGCGTTGTTGTAGCAACTGGTGGCTGAACTGTGAATAAAGCAGATGGCATTGTGGCTTGGAGAAAGGGAGAACCATCTATCACCCAGCCACTGCCACCCCTGCCCAAACAAGTCATCAAACTGACAGCTTTGGTGTGCAGGCAGCAATTCAGGTCTGCGCAGCACCTCGGCTCGGCTCAGGACGACAGGAGCCGATGGTAGGTTGGAAACGCTCTCAGCGCCTCCGCCCCTTCCCCGCTGCCTTTCCCATGGAGGAAGCTCAGCTAGGATGTGCGGAGGCACTGACAGTTTGCCAGCTCCCTTTGAGGCTTTGATTGATTCTGCACTCTGGTCCAAGCTGCTCTGGCCTAAATAAACACAATATATGTTCTGGGAAGGGCTTTTTCCTTGCTGTTGTGGCTTCTTTACTGTTTCATCTGCATTCAGCTCATGCGGCTCGCAGCCCAAGATGGGCAAGCACGAATTATTCTGCTTGGTACCCAAGGAGGGTACAAAAGGATAGACAGAAGCAGATCACTTCCCTTTCTAACTTCTCAGAAAGGCTTCTATTAAGGTTCTTTTTTAAGCTTCTCTTTCAACCCTCACAGTTTGGGCTGAGTTGGTCTGACTCACTGCCCCGAGTGAGCCACTGCACATCCTCCTCTCTTGGTGGCAGAAGATAGGATGTGGGTTGGCTCTGGCCCATGAAACACTTTCCATTAGGACATTTGCTAACTTTTTGCCACACTTCCAAGGAGTAAGCATCACAGCAGCTTGTCCCTGGTTTAAGGAGACCTTCAGACTTGGCACTTGGCTGGCTGTTCCCTCTGTGAAGCTGCTGTCCACATCTTCTGGCTTAAAAAGCCTACTCCCTGCTACCTCCTTTGCCTCACATCTTTGTTAGTCATTTGACTGGAGGACACAAAGCACCAGACCAGGTTTCTCCCCTTTCCCTGGTGCATGACTCATGCTTAACGTGGAGCCTATATTAATTACTGTGTGCTTAGCATTAATGAGCCTGAGAAGAAGGAGTCTCCTCACTTCAGCTCCACAGACCAGGCAGTGAACCCACTGCAATCAGTGAATACTTTTCCCAAACTCCCAAATCTGGATTGGGTTGGAAATGTGATGATTTTGGTGGGTTTGGGGCTTTGTGTGTGTGTGTGCAAATCAGTCATTGCTGCAGTCTCCTAGAAGAGGATGGCAAAAGCTGAGAACTCTGGGCTGTAGTCCTGATTCTTTCACAGCCTTCTTTTGTGCTCACTGACCAACCCTCTTGTGCTCTCTGTCTCCTGATTTCCTGTCTGTGTGTGGGGATAATAGGGGCTGACTGAGGCCAGGCTGAGTGCAGACCTTTGGTACCATTTCACACCACAGAGTTATAGGAAGCCAAAAGGAAATTACTAGATAGATAGGTAGGTAGGTAGGTAGGTAGATAGATAGACAGATAGATAGATAGATAGATAGATAGATAGATAGATAGATAGATAGATAGATAGAAGGGATTCTGTTGTGTTTGGTTTGGGGTTGGTTTTTGTTGGCTGCTTGTTTTGTTGGTGGTTTGGTTGTTCTGGTTTGGGTGTTTTTTGTTTGTGATAAGAGGTCTGTCCCCCCAGCCATGGGTGATGCTGGTATGGTCTGACACTAACACCTGCATTGCATCTTCTCTGCCACAGAATCACACACAAATCACACCACTGTCAGGGTTGGAAGGGATCTCAAGGATCAGCCAGTTCCAACCCTCCTGCCATGGGCAGGGACACCTCATACTACAGCAGGTTGCTCACAGCCACAGCCAGCCTGGCTGCAAAAAACCTCCAGGGATGAGGCTTCCACTACCTCCCTGGGCAACCTGTGCCAGTCTCTCACCACCCTCATGGGCAACAACTTCTTTCTAACATCCAATCTCAATCTCCCCACTTCTAGTTTTGTTCCAGCCCCCCCAAGTCCTATCACTCCCTGACACCCTCAAAAGTCCCTCCCCAGCTTTCTTGGAGCCCACTTCAAATACTGCAAGGCCACAATTAGGTCTCCTGTGAGCCTTCTCCTCTCCAGACTGAACAACCCAAACTCCCTCAGTCTGTCCTCACAGCAGAGCAGCTCCAGTGGACACAATATTCCAGATGCAGCCTCACCAGGGCAGAGTAGATGGGGAGGAGAACCTCTCTGACCTGCTAACCACAGCCCTTCTAATCTACCCCAGGATGCCATTGGCCTTCCTGGCTACAAGGGCACATTGCTAGCTCATTGTCATCCTGTTGTCCACCAGCACCCCCAGGTCCTTCTCTGCTGGGCAGTTTCCAGCCACTCTGGAGCATTCATGGGGTTGTTGTGACCCAAGTACAAGACTCAGCACTGGCTTTGTTAAATCTCATAGAGTTAACCATGGCCAGATCTCTTTGCAGGGCCTTTCTACCATCAAGCATCTCAACACTCCCACCAAATTTAGTACCATCTGCAGACTTCCTGAGGCAGGTGGTGTAGTCCCCATCCCTGGAGGTGCTCAAGAAACTTGGGGCCAATGGCACTTTGGGACCTGGTTTAATGTTAGGTCTATGATTGGGCTCAATGATCTTGGATGTCTTTTCCAACCAACCAATGCTGTGATTCTGTGATTTTTTGACCACCCACAGTGCACATTCCCTGATCCCTGCTCTGGTGATGAATGAATAGAATAGAATTAACCAGCTTGGAAAAGACCTCAAAGATCATCGAGTCCAACATATATCACCCAACACCATCTAATCAACTAAACCATGGCACCAAGTGCCTCATCCAGGCTCTTCCTAAACACCTCCAGGGGTGGTGACTCCACCACCTCCCTGGGCAGCACATCCCAAGGGCCAATCTCTCTTGCTGGGAAGAATTTCTTCCTAACATCCAGCCTGAACCTCCCCTGGCACAGCTTGAGACTGTGTCCTCTTGTTCTGGGTGATGCTTGCCTGGGAGAAGAGACCAACCCCCCACCTGGCTACAACCTCCCTTGTAGATGGCAAGAAGGCCTCCCCTGAGCCTCCTCTTCTCTGGAAAGTGGGCAGAAATCTGCTGAATCTTCATTTGCAGGCCTGCAGCCTGGCTGCAGCCTGAGATGGACTCAACAAATCCACTTGGAAGTGTGGACAGCTGAAAAGAGTTTTGCAAGCCACAGGAGAGTTCACTAAGAGCCTCGTGTGTTATGGTACATGTCCATCGTTTTCCATGGCTAAGTAACTTTCCACCCTTACAATAACTCTAGCAAATCAGCCACTTAAGAGTAGGTTTTCAGGATGTTTGCAGTTTAATCATCACCTTTGAAAGACACAGCTCCATGGGGGTGGTGCATACAGGGCAAGGGAAACTCCGTCATTGGCTCATTTGTGGTTGCTGCCGGTACCTTGGGTGGTCAAGATAAATGCATCCAGGTTAGATGTCCTTTTCCAAAGGCTGAGATGTAGCATCCTTACAACTTGCTCAGGGATCCCAAGGCAGACCTGCTCCCTTCCCATGACTCCAGGCTCTGCTCTCACAGGAGGCACTGAGATTTCATAAGTGACACCTTCCCAACCCCCAGCTCTGCTCCTTCTCTTACACTCCCTGCTCCTTCTCTTGGGATCCCTGCTCCTTCTCTTACACTCCCTGCTCCTTCTCTTGGGATCCCTGCTCCTTCTCTTACACTCCCTGCTCCTTCTCTTGGGATCCCTGCTCCTTCTCTTACACTCCCTGCTCCTTCTCTTGGGATCCCTGCTCCTTCTCTTACTCTCCCTGCTCCTTCTCTTGGGATCCCTTCTCCTTCCCTCACTCTTCCTGCTCCTTCTCTCACGCTTCCTGCTCTTTCTCTTACTCTTCCTGCTCTTTCTGTTAGCCTCCCTGCTCCTTCTCTTACTCTCCCTGCTCCTTCCCAGGCTCCTTGCTCTTTCTCTTACTTTCCCTGCTCCTTCTCTTAGGCTCCCTGCTCCTTCTCTTACTCTTCCTGCTCCTTCTCAGGCTCCTTGCTCTTTCTCTTACTTTCCCTGCTCTTTCTCTTACTTTCCCTGCTCTTTCTCTTACTCTCCCTGCTCCTTCTCTTACTCTTCTTGCTCCTTCTCTTACTCTTCCTGCTCCCTGCTGCTCTCCCTCTCCCCACCTCTGGGCTGTTTTGTCTACAAGCCCCGGCTAGGCTCTGGCTGTGGCCAGCACTGCAGCACTCCCCTGGCTTAGCAGAGATGAAAAGATGTCTTTGCCTTTGAGAGTTGTATTGTTCTGCACTTGTGTGTATTTCACTCCCATTGTCTGCTTCTTCACCAAGTCAAAACAGAGCTCTTCTATCCCTGAGGACAAAGAACAAACTGTTGTTTGGGGGAGGAATAGCTGTGGAGTCATAAATCTTTCTCCTTCTCCTGCTTGTCCTTCGTGCCATTCAAGCCCAATTAGAGAGTGCCCAATTAACTGCAGGCTCATGGCAGATTCTGATGGGCCAGGCCTCTGCTATCTGAGATAGGACACAGCCAAATCTCCAAATACTTTCTGGTTGAAGGCAGTGTTTGGTTTTCCTTGCTCTTGAACCCATCCTTCCCCAGCTGTGGCTGCAGTTATCCATCAAAAGGATGTTCCCTTTAATGGCTGCACTGATCCCTACCAAAGCTGCAGAAACACCACAGGGGCAGTGGGTACCAAATCCTCTTCATTCTGCACCCAGCTCTTCATTACTGTGAGTGAAACTGCTCAAAGACATCTCCCCTTCAGGCAGCAACCTGCTGGCTGCACACTGCACAGCACAGCACAGCACACTGCAACAGGCAGGAAGCAGGAGGCTCACAGATGATTTTTCTCTGCTTCTAAGCATGTTGAAAGAGGAACAGCTTGCAAAGTGACCCTGAGCAGTGAAGAAAACACACTTTGGGCTGTGATGTGGCATCCACCCGGGTGAAAACCAACACAGGCTGGGGGTGGGTGTGAGGGATTCCAATATGAAATGTTAGATCTGAGTTACTTAACCACAATACAGTGCTGCAATTAATGTCCATCCTGAGTGCACTTCATTGCACTTCAGGGCTGCTGCAGTCCAGGGACGTGTCCAGAGAATGGCCACGAGGATGAGCAGAGGGCTGGAGCTGCTCTGCTATGAGGACAGACTGAAGGAGTTGGGGATGTTCAGTCTGGAGAGGAGAAGGCTCCCAGAAGACCTAATTGTGGCCTTGCAGTATTTGAAGGGGGCTCCAAGAAAGCTGGGGAGGGACTTTATAGGATGTTGAATAGTGATAGGACTGGGGGTGGAATGGAGCAAAACTAGAAGTGGGGAGATTGAGATTGGATGTGAGGAGGAAGTTCTTCCCCATGAGAGTGGTGAGAGACTGGCACAGGTTGCCCAGGGAGGTGGTGGAAGCCTCCTGCCTGGAGGTGTTTGCAGCCAGGCTGGATGTGGCTGTGAGCAACCTGCTGTAGCGTGAGGTGTCCCTGCCCATGGCAGGGGGGTTGGAACTTGAGGTCCCTTCCAACCCTGACAATTCTATCATTCCATGATTCTTGATGTGTGGAGTTTAGAAGACCCACAAGCAGTAACTTGGTTGTCCCTAAAACATGACTCTTATCACAGTATCACAGTATAACTAAGGTTGGAAGAGACCTCGAGGATCATCGAGTCCAACCCATCACCACAGACCTCATGACTAAGCTTGAATCAAAATTCTGTTAACCATTTTAGCTTTGTATCCTCTGCTGGTGTCCAGATAGCAATAAAACTTCTTCATGGTGGTAAGTGGCAGCTCTGCACAGACACTGTCTGGTCAAGTACAGCTTGCTCAGGCCAGCTACTGCACAGGCTTCTGTTCTTACATCAAGTGTTCAAGGCCAGGCAGGATGAGGCCTTGAGCAACCTGGGCTGGTGAGAAGTGTCCCTGCCTATGGCAGGGGGTTGGAACTGGATATCTTTAAGTTCCCTTCCAACCTAAACCCAGAATCACAGAATTATTGAGGCTGGAAAAGACCTCTGAGATCATCAAGTCCAGGCTAAGACCTAACACCACAACATCAGCTAAACCCTGCCAGCAAATCACAGTATCACAGTATCACAAAGGTTGGAAGAGACCTCAAAGATCATTGAGTCCAACCTGTCACCCAAGACCTCATGACTAGACCCTGGCACCAAGTGCCACATCCAATCCCCTCTTGAACACTGCCAGGGATGGTGACTCCACCACCTCCCTGGGCAGCACATCCCAATGGTGAATGACTCTCTCGGTGAAGAACTTTCTCCTCACCTCCAGCCTAAAGGTCCCCTGGCACAACTTGAGACTGTGTCCTCTTGTTCTGGTGCTGGTTGCCTGGGAGAAGAGACCAACCCCTTCCTGGCTTCAACCACCTTTCAGGTAGTTGTAGAGAGCAATGAGGTCACCCCTGAGCCTCCTCTTCTCCAGGCTAAACAACCCCAGCTCCCTCAGCCTCTCCTCACAGGGCTGTGCTCAAGGCCTCTCCCCAGCCTTGTTGCCCTTCTCTGGACACCTTCAAGTGTCTCAATGTCCTTCCTAAACTGAGGGGCCCAGAACTGGACACAAGACTCAAGGTGAGGTCTAACCAATGCAGAGTAGAGAGGCACAATGCCTTCCCTGCTTCTGCTGGCCACACTCTTCCTAATGCAGGCCAGGATGCCGATCCAAGTGCCAAACCATGCCGTGAATCTATGATGCATGTACAAGAGGTGAGGTAGAGAACCCCCATGCCACTCTCTGTCAGGTTCTTCAAGGTTAGGTTGTTAGGGTGGTGCTTTACAAGGCCTTTTGTGACACTTCTTTATAGTCTCTCAGATAACTTCATCTTTTTTTGCCATCTTAGGAGGGAGTTTTGCTTCAGAAAGGACAGGAATTAAGGGAATCCTTTCTTTGGAAACAAAGAAAGAACCAAGTGATTAAGGCAAAAATGATGCAGAGATGTAGCTGGCTCCAAAAGGACTCCACATGTTTGAAGAAGGCTATCAGAGCTTTGGGACTCTCCTGTGCAGAGGTGAAGTTGTAAAACCCTAAAGGCTTCTTCTGATGCTTTGGAGTTTTCCATTCGGTTGGTTTCACAAATCCATATACTTGTCAGCAGCACAGAGCATGTGAGCTGCAGAGGGCAGGTCAGAGAGAAGGCCTGGGGAGGTCTCCATGCTAAGTGCTGCTGCACAACAGCTTTACTGCTGCTGCTCTCAGGTTCAGGGGATTCCTTACTTTCACCTTCTGGTTTGATTAGCAAAGTCACTGCACCACACTCATGAGATATGTGTGTTCAAAGACACAGGGATTCAGAGTGGAGATTAAGAGAAACTTCCTGACTGAAAGGCTTCTCAAAGCCTGGCACAGGCTGCCCAGAGAGGTGGTTGAATCTCCATCCTTCAAGGAATATCAAAGAGGCAGACTTGTGATGCTGAGAGTCATGGCTGAGCCCCAGCCTTGGTAGAGTTAGAGAATGGTTGAGCTGGAAGAGCTTTTCCAAACAAAATCAATTCTATGATTCTACCTGCTCTTTGTAATGCTTGCTGTTAGTATGCACTGCCTGCTGGCTGGGGGCTTCTCTCCTTCATGGAGAGAATAGAATAGAATAGAATAGAATAGAATAGAATAGAATAGAATAGAATAGAATAGAGAATTAATCAGGTTGGAAAAGACCTCAGAGATCTTCAATTTCAACCTATCACCCAGCACCATCTAATCAACTAAACCATGGCACCAAGTGCCTCATCCAGTCTTACACTTCCAGGGATGGTGACTCCACCACCTCCCTGGGCAGCACATCCCAAGGGACAATCTGGGAACTTCTTCCTAACATCCAGTCTGAACCTTCCCTGGCACAGCTTGAGACTGTGTCCTCTTGTTCTGGTGCTGGGTGCCCGGGAGAAGAGACCAAGCCCCACCTGGCTACAACCTCCCTGCAGGGAGTTGGAGAGAGCAAGAAGGTCTCCCCTGAGCCTCCTCTTCTCCAGGCTAAGCAACCCCAGCTCCCTCAGCCTCTCCTGACAGGGCTTGTGGCTTGAGATACAATCCCTCTGGGATTTTTGAGCTCTGTCCTTTTGAGGGGTGGGAGGGGAAAGGATAAAGTAAATGCCCCTCCACCCCCACTCCCCCCCACGAAAAAAAAGAGTCAAAAAAAAGGCGGTGGACAAGTCCTCAGCTTTGTAGCCTATCTCTGAGCATCAGCCGATGTGTGTCACGCCAGTTTGTACAGTCATAGTCTGCAGCCTCGCAGTGACGAGAATGCGATTCGACAGCAGCACAATGCCGAGGTTTAAGCGCCAGTACACACAGCACATTTGCCGCTCAGGACGGCTCCGCTTAGCGCCTGACGCATGTGGGAAGCAGCTCGTCCCGAGGGGGTTGCTTGGGTTTGGGGGTGGGGGGGGTGGTGGTGTCTTTTGGTGTTTTGTTTTGTTTTTCCTTGAATGGGATAAATGAGCGTCCAGTTAACACCGAGCGGGAATCCAAGCCGTGTGACACAAGTGATGCCACAAGCACACACCCCCCCCCCCCTCCCCCGCCCCGCTTCTTGCTTTGCGGATTCCGCACACGGAGCCCGCGGGGTTGCATCCGGAGAGAGCCTTCGGGCTGCAGGCAGTTTGCGGCTCCGGCCTCCGCACGCCCCTAATTACCCTGCCTCCCATAAACAGCGGGGAAGGGGGAGGTGGTGGTGGGGGGGGCCTGCGTGGAGAAAAAGTCCAGGTTGAACAACTGGTATAAATAAAGCATTTATATAAAAATAGTCTCTTACAAAATATACTTCTCTCATCCCGGGCTGGGGGTCGGGCCAGGCTCTCTCCTCTTTTGCTGTCCCAGAAGGTGGACGTTTGGCGGGAGTCTCCTCTTCTTTTCCTCTGTATTTAAGCCACGTTCCAAAGAGGAGTTTATTGGTTCGGTTTTATATCAACGCTTCTTTCTAATTTTAATTGATTTATTAACGCTTCTTTCTAATTTTAATTGATTTATTAATTGCTCTTTCTATTTTTTTTTTAAAGTAATGTTCCATGCTTTTTTTTTCCCAATATTTTAATCAAGTTTTCTCTCTAATTTCTCATTTTTTATTAGTGTTTCTTTCTATTTTTTTTTTTATCAGTTTCTGTCTTCTTTTATTATTATTTCCGTTTCTTTCTAACATTTAAATTGTTTTTCTTTTTTAAATATCTTTCTTTCTTCTTTTATTTTTATTTCTATTCCTTTCTAACTTTTTAATAGTTTTTTAAATCAGTTTCTTTCTTCTTTTATTTTTATTTCGGTTTCTTTCTAACTTTTTAATTGCTTTTTATTTTTTAATCAGTTTCTGTCTTCTTTTATTTTTATTTCTATTCCTTTCTAACTTTTTAATTGTTTTTTTTTAATCACTTTCTTCCTTCTTTTATTTTTATTTCTATTCCTTTCTAATTCTTTACGTTTTTTTAAATTAATATTTCTTATTTTTTTATTTTTATATATTTTCCTCTCTATTTTTTTTTAACATTTTTAAATTCATCTTTCTTAATATTTTAAATCTTTCTTTCGAATTTTTAATTTTTTTTATTAATCTTTCTTATTTTTAGTTTTTATTTTGGTTTCTTTTACCGTTTTAAAAATGTTTATTCATATTTCATTCAATTTTTTAGATTTTCTCATCAATGTTTCTTTCTTCCTTTTCTTTTTCTCTTTTCTTTCTTTCTTTTCTTTTTCTCCTTTCTTTCTTTCTTTCTTTCTTTCTTTCTTTCTTTCTTTCTTTCTTTCTTTCTTTCTTTCTTTCTTTCTTTCTTTCTTTCTTTCTTTCTTTTTTTTCTTTCTTTCTTTCTTTCTTTCTTTCTTTCTTTCTTTCTTTCTTTCTTTCTTTCTTTCTTTCTTTCTTTCTTTCTTTCTTTCTTTCTTTCTTTCTTTCTTTCTTTCTTCCTTTCTTTTCTTTTTCCTTTCCTTTCTTTCTTTTATTTTCCTTCTTCTTTTCTTTTTCTTTCTTTCCTGTTCTTTCTTTCCTTCCTTTTCTTTCTTTTTCTTTCCTTCCTTTTATTTCTTTTCTTTCTTTTCTTCTTTTCTTTTTCTTTCCTTCCTTTTCTTTCTTTCTTTTCTTCTTTTATTTTCATTTCCTTCCTTTTCTTTCTTTCTTTCTTTCTTTCTTCCTTTTCTTCTTTTTCTTTCCTTCTTTTTCGTTCTTTTCTTTATTTTCTTTTTCTTTCTTCCTTTTCTTTCTTTTTTCTTCTTTCTACTTTTTAAAACTTTTATGAATGTTTCTATTTTTTTTAAATTAACTTCTTTTTTCTAATTTTTAAAGTTTTTAATTAATCTTTCTTTCCATTTTTAATTTTTAAAAATTAATCTTTGTTTCTACTTTTTAAAACTTCTTAATGTGTCTTTCTAATTTTTTAATTAATATTAATTTCTATTTTTAATTTTTTCCCTGTTTTAAAACGTTTTAATTAATGTTTCTAATTTTTTTCTAATTAATGTTTCTTTTAATTTTTTTTTACTAACCTTTCTTTCTCATTTTTAAAATTTGCCAAACTACTTTTTCTTTCTATTTTTTTTCCTTTTTTTCCCTTTTAAATTAATATTTCTTTCTATCTTTTTTCCCCAATAATTTTTTTTAAATCAACATTTCTTTCTATTTTGTTTTTAATTCTATTTTTTTAATGTTCCTACACCACCCCAAAGCTGGTAATAAAACCATAAAGATTTGTAACCACCATCTCCCCCCCCCCCCCCACCACTTTTTGTTCCAGACAACTAGCAGCAGCAGCAGCAGCAGCAAAGGGGAGAGACAACGAGCAAACCAACCAACCAACAGAGAACCCCCAAAAATCAGCAGCTTGGGTTTGTGCCTGGGCATAGAGAGAAAGATGCCAGCTGCTGGCCTTCAAACCTCCAGCAGGGCACAACGGAGCAGCCTGCTGACAGAAAACACCTCCCCTGAGTTCACAACAACAGATACAGCTCCAGTTCTTCTTCTGGTTCTTTTCCTCTCTTTTTTTTGTTTCTTTTATTTTCTTCATTTTTCTTTTTTTCCCCCCTTTTTTTCTTTCCTTCTTTTTTCTGGTTTTCTTTTATTCTTTTCCCCCTTTTTTCTTATTTTCTTATTTTCTTTTTTCTTTTCTTCTTTTTTCTTCCTTTTTTCTTCTTTTTTTTTCTTTTTTTCTTCTTTTTTCTTTTTTATTTTCCTTTTTTCTTGTCTTCTTTTTTCTTTTTTATCTTTTTTTCTTTTTCCATTTTTCTTTTTTTTCTTTTCTTCTTTTTTATTTTCTTTTTTCTCTTTTTTCTTTTTTTTCTATATTTTTTCTCTTTTTTCCTCTTTTTCTTTTTTTCTTTCTTTTTTCTTCTTTTTCCTTTTCTTATTTTTGTCTTATTTTTCCTTTTTTTTTCTTCTTTTCTTTATTTTGTCTTCTTTTTCCTTTTTTTTCTTTTCCTTTTTTCTTATCTTTTTACTTTTTTTCCTTTTCCCCCCTTTTTTCTTTTTTCTTCTTTGTTTTCTTACTTTCTTTTTTCTTTTCTTCTTTTTTTTTTCCTTTTTTTTCTTTTTTTTCCATTCTTTTTCTTCTATTTTTTTCTTTTCTTCTTTTTTGTCCTTACTTCTCTTTTTTCTTGTCTTTTTTCCCTCCTTTTTCTGTTTTTTCTTCTTTTTTTTTTTATTTTCTTCTTTTTTGTCTTTACTTCTCTTTTTTCTTGTCTTCTTTTTTCCTCTTTTTTCTTTTTTATATTATTTTTTCTTATTTTTTTCTTTTCTTCTTTTTAGTCTTTCCTTCTCTTTTTTTTTTTCTTTTCTTCTCTCTCTTTTTTTTTTTTGTTTTTTGTTTTTCTTTTCTTCTTTTTGTTTTTCCCCTCTATTTTTCTCCTGGCCCTCTCTACAGTCAACTCCCCCAAGGCCACCAACTATCTACTTTAATTGCAGAAGAGTTTCGCCACGCCCCTCCCCACCACTTCCAAAAAAAAATAACAAAAGGGAAAGAAAAAAAATGTAAAAGAATTTTTTTTTTAAAAGCCAGTAGAGTTCTTTGTTTGTTTTTTTTTTAATTAAATAAATTAATATTAGTTTTATCTGAATAAATTGTTAAATATTGCTATTATTATGCCCCCCGGAGTGTCCCCCCCCTGTGCTAAAATCTGCAGCACGCACACACATGGAAAACAACCAACCAACCAACAACAACAACAAACGAAGGAATACCACAAAATAACCGAAACAAAATAAAAAAAGGGCAGGTAAAAGCAGTGTCTGCTTCGACAGTTCGAGTGGCTGCAGCAAACGGCACGAAGGGGAAAAGAGGAGCACGGACCAACAGAAGCTTTTTCACCCCTGGAGAAGCCTCAGTCTGTGCCATCCCCACGCCCCCGCCGGCAGTTCTCCTTGGGGCAGTGTCCGTCCAGTCCTGTGCCAGGCCCTTCTCTCCGAGGCTTTCTCCCCCTACCCCTCCCTGCTCCTTAGACACCCAAGTTCTCAAGCATCCTCTTCCCAGAGCCTTTTCTCCGGCTGCTCTCTCTCCACAGGGCAGTCAGAGCTCCTCGCTTCCGAGGCGCCCCTGGCCGGGACAATCTTTTTCTCTCCGCTTTGCGCGTCCGGCGGCTCGGGGTGGGGGTTGGTTTGTTTGGTTTGGTTTAGTTTCTCAGCTAACTTTTCCTAAGAGTCTGAGATACGCATTCACACCCCCCACGGAACGCGAGCAGGAAAGCGAAGGCTCCGTGCACCAGCACGACCCCTTGCCAGAGCAGGTCCTCCCCACGCTCCCGCATGGGTTGGGCGAGTGCTTGTGCAAACGCGCGGCGGGGCCGGGGCCGTGCCAGCCTGCCCGGCCCCCACCTCCCGGGGGCTCATTTGCAAGTGTAGACCTCGGTTCGCTCGCTGCAGGTGTTGCACTTCACATAGCAGCACCAGTGGAACTTGCAGTTGCACTGCCAGACCCGGGAGTACTGGTGGGTGTTGTAGCCGCGGCCGCAGCACATCAGGTCGCAGCCGTGGGACTGCTGCGCCGTCTTGTTGCACATCCTGCCCTGCGTGCCCACGCTGCCCGTCACCGGGTCCTCCTCGCAGTAGTTGGGGGACTTTTCGATGTACACCAGGTCGGTGTCCATGGGCTTGCGGTAGGAGAGAGGCTTCTTGATCTTGAGGAAGGTGGGGCGCTTGTTGCGGCTGGCGCGCACCGGCTCCACCTGCACCGCCTCGTTGTATTTGTCCTTCAGGATGTAGCCCAGCTCCCGGAACTTGGGCAGGGTGGTCCAGCAGGTTTTAGTGGTGCAGGAGCCCGACACCCCGTGGCACTTGCACTCCAGCTTCATGTTCTCCTCCAGGATCTGCAGTGGCAAGGACGAGGAAGGATGTGTTAGCATAGTGTCACAGAATCACAGAGACACAGAGTCACAGAATGGTCTGGGTTGGAAGGGACCTCCAAAGCTCATCCAGTCCAACCCACTCTGCAGTCAGCAGGGACATCCCCAACTAGATCAGGTTGTCCAGAGCCCTGTCCAGACTCACCTTGAATGAGGCATGGAGCCCCAACCATCTCCCTGGGCAGCCTGTACCAGTGTTCCACCACCCTCTTGGTTCCTCACATCCAATCTCGATCTGTTCTGCTCTAGTTTGAAGCCATTGCCCCTGCTCCTGTCCCTGCAGGCCTTTGCAAACAGGATCTCTACAGCCTTCTTGTAGCCCCCTTCAGGTACTGGCAGGCTGCTATTAGGTCTCCCTGGAGCCTTCTCCAGGCTGAACACCCCCAGCTCCCTCAGCCTGTCCTCACAGCAGAGCTGCTCCAACCCCCTGATCATTTTCATGGCCTCCTCTGGACCCTCTCCATCAGCTCCAGGTCCTTCCTGTGTTGAGGGCTCCAGACCTGTACAGAATACTCCAGGTGAGGTCTCACCAGAGCACAGTGGCAGAATCACCTCTCTGGATCTGCTGGTACAAGCTGGAGGTTCAAAGCCTACCCTGAGTGGCAGTCACGGGTGGGTCTGCTCTCTACCATGAGTTGCCATCTGACACAGGCCATGTCCCCACCAAAGCTGTGGGTTTTGCTTGCCTGGTGACACCACCACCCCAGGGAGCAAATGCTCATCAGTGCCCGCTGAGTTCTGCCTGCAAAGCTGGTTCCCCATTTGCACTTTGAGTTAAGCAGGGGAAATAACTTGGCTTATTTCACAGCTCACAGACAAAAGGTCTCACTTTAGGGACCCTCCATGACCACAGCTTTTCTTCCCTTCCAATTGCAACACAACCATACAGTGCTTTGTCCAGTCCTGGGCCCCTCCATTTGAGAAAGATGTTGAGATGCTGGAAGGTGTCCAGAGAAGGGCAAGAAAGCTGGGGAGGGGTCTGGAGCACAGCCCTGTGAGGAGAGGCTGAGGGAGCTGGGGTTGCTTAGCCTGGAGAAGAGGAGGCTCAGGGGAGACCTTCTTGCTCTCTCCAACTCCCTGAAAGGAGGTTGTAGCCAGGTGGGGGTTGGTCTCTTCTCTCAGGTAAGCAGCAGCAGAACAAGAGGACATAGTCTCAAGCTGTGCCAGGGGAGGTTTAGGATGGATGTTAGGAAGAAATTCTTCCCAGACAGAGAGACTGGCCCTTAGGATGTGCTGCCCAGGGTGATGGTGGAGTCACTATCCCTGGAAGTGTAAGACTGGATGAGGCACTTGGTGCCATGGTTTAGTTGATTAGATGCTGTTGGGTGATAGGTTGGACTTGAAGATCTCTGAGGTCTTTTCCAACCTGGTTAATTCTCTATTCTATTTTATTCTCTCCATGAAGGAGAGAAGCCCCCAGCCAGCAGGCAGTGCATGCTAACAGCAAGCATTACAAAGAGCAGGTAGAATCATAGAATTGATTTTGTTTGGAAAAGCTCTTCCAGCTCAACCATTCTCTAACTCTACCAAGGCTGGGGCTCAGCCATGACTCTCAGCATCACAAGTCTGCCTCTTTGATATTCCTTGAGGGATGGAGATTCAACCATCACTGGAGGTGTTTAGGAAGAGCTTGGATGAGGCACTTGGTGCCATGGTTTAGTTGATTAGATGGTGTTGGGTGAGAGGTTGGACACAATGACCTCTGAGGTCTTTTCCAACCTGGTTAGTTCTGTGTTTGGGGTTGCCTGTTGTTGCAGCTTGCATGTGGCAATGAAATGAGGAACTGAGAGAAAATCCCTGCTATGGAAGGGAAGAACAAGCAGTACCAACACTTGATCTTCCTAAAGAGAGTGTCAAAAATAAACTGCATTTCACTTCTCACACCTGAAGATGACATAAGATGGAAATTGGGAAGAAATTCTTTCCAGTGAGGGTGAGGAGACACTGGCACAGGCTGCCCTGGGGGGCTGTGGCTGCCCTCTCCCTGGAGGTGTTCAAGGCCAGCTTGGATGAGAGTTTGAGCAACCAGGGCTGGTGGGAGGTGTCCCTGCCCATGGCAGGGGATTGGAACTGGATGAGCTTTAAGTTCCCTCCCAACCCAAAGCATTCTGTGATTCTATGCACAAATGAAATAGCAATTCACAGCAGCTCAAAATCCAGCCTGCTTGCACAGAGTGAGGAGGCTTGGTCAGCACACAGGAGGATTTGCTAAACTCAGGAAGAAATCAGATTTCCAAGATCAAAGCATGGCATGCTGGAAGTTACAGGAGCTGAGTGAGCAGCCCCAAAGCTTCTGGAAATAACTTGCACCTTTTACCTGCAATCCTTGAGTCTGGCAGCATTTTCATGAGTGTTTGGAGTCAATCAAAACAAACTAGGGAACAAGAACCTTAAAATCAGTCCGGATAAAAAAAAAAGGCTCCAGGGAGACCTTAGAGTGGCCTTCCAGTGCCTGAAGGGGGCTACCAGAGAGCTGGGGAGGGACTTTTGTCAAGGGCTGGGACAGTGACAGGAGGAGAGGGGAGCTTGAGGAGGGGAGATTGAGGCTGGAGATGAGGAAGAAATTCTTTCCAGTGAGGGTGGGCAGACACTGGAACAGGTTGCCCAGGCAGGCTGTGGATGTCCCCTGCCTGGGAGTGTTCAAGGCCAGGCTGGATGAGGCTTTGAGCATCGTGGGCTGGTGGGAGGTGTCCCTGCCCATGGCAGTGCTGATCCTCCTGTTGGTCTCTCATTAACAAACAATGCAGAGCAGCTGCTCACTCAGACATCAGCTGTTCTGAATGTTGCAGGCCAGTGCTCCAAACTGGAAATCAAAGGATTCTTTTAGTGTAGCATAGCCAAGTTCCTCACACTTCCTGGAGAGCCTGAAGTATTCTGTCTCCTCTCACATGCATAACAGAGCATACAAAAGCTACTCTGCAAGAAAACTTGGTCTGTCTTAGAATCACAGAATCACAGGAGTGTTTGGTTTGGCAAAGCACTTTCAGTTCATCCAGCCCAACCATTCTCTAACTCTACCAAGGCTGGGGCTAAGCCATGGCCCCCAGCACCACAGCTCTGCCTCTTGGAAACACCTCCAGGGATGGGGATTCAACCACCTCCCTGGGCAGCCTGTGCCAGGCTTTGATAACCCTTTCAGGGAAGAATTTTCTTCTAATGCCCAACCTAAACCTGCCCTGGTGCAACTTGAGGCCATTTCCTCTCATCCTGTCATTAGTTATTGGGGAGAAGAGGCCAAGCCCCACCTGGCTCCAACCTCCTTTCAGGGGTTTGTCAAGGGTGAGAAGGTCTCCCCTCAGAGCACAGAGTGCAACAGTAAAGCTGAGGAACTGGGTTCATGTTTTCTCTTCAATTCCTGGTAATAAATTTCTGCCTCCTTAGAACTGTTAGAGCATCTCCACCACCCCAGCACCAGCTCTCACCCCACCCTGCCTCCCTCTCCTCCTTGTGGGGGTCTCTCATGCTTACGCCTGAGCCGACACTGCTTCCTTTGGACGATAACAAGCTTCATCCTCCCCTCGTCCTTCACACCCCTGGATGCTTTACCCTTCTATCTTCTCTCCCTCTTGTTAACCAATCCAAATGAGACCAGAGAGCAGCTTAGTCCCCGCTCTCTGTCCTGAGCTCTGCAGCTGACCTCACCTAGCAGCCACGCTGGGTTAATGCTAGAAAACTTAATTCCAGCAATTAATTTCCCACTGCTCCGTGGTTCAAAGAAACCATCAGAATTTTGATGATTAAATTCTGCCCAGCCTGGCAGATAGCAGCAGTGCAAGCCCAGCCAGAGGGATTATCTGGGTTCAGGGAGTGGCCACATCATTTTTCCCCTGAGAAACCCCAGCTGATCCCTGCAGCTCCAAACCTGGGCAGCCTGGAAGGAGGTCAGTGATAGGGAAAGCTGAATTAACCCTTTGTTACCAGCACTTTCTTCTGCTTGGGAGCTTGGAAAACTGCCCACACTGACATGGCCCTGGCAGCCTGTCCTGAAGGAGCCAAGCCCAGCTTGAAGACCCTGCTCACTTCAGGGAGGTTGGACTTGATGACCTTTAAAGGTTCCTCCCAGCCCCCAAACGTTCTATAGTTCTAGGAAGGCCAGAGGTGTGTGCTGGGACTTCAAACCTTCCAGTTTGTCTCAGCATAGACTGGAAGTGGCAAGGAGGAAGAGCACATCACGGGAGCACAGAGGCAGAGGAGCAGGGGAGCGCAGAGGCAGAGGAGCAGAGGAGCAGGGGAGCGCAGAGGAGCAGAGGGGCACAGAGGCAGAGGAGCAGAGGGGCAGAGGAGCAGAGGGGCACAGAGGCAGAGAAGCAGAGGGGCAGAGAAACACAGAGAAGCACAGAAGCACAGAGTCGGAGAAGCAACAGAAGCACAGAGTCAGTGAATGGTCTGGGTTGGAAGGGACCTCCAAAGGTCATCCAGTCAGCAGCAGTGCACCAACACCTGCAAGCTGCTGCTCTTGGCAGCCCTAAACCAAGCAGTTTAAAACCTGCACCTAGCAGCTGGTTTCTCTCACACCTTTGGGTCCTGAGGCTGTTCTCCTGTTGCTTAGGCACAGAAATTGCCCTTGCTCAGCCTTAGGGTGGTTTGTGGCTCTTTCTTTGCTCCTCACTCTCCCTCTGCCCCTTCCCAGCACAGCCAGGGATTTGGAAGGCATCAAAGCAGCTGCAGCTTTATTTCAGTCTGTGAGGGAAGTGGCAGCACGTGTGGTCTGCAGGCAGGATTAAAATCCTAGAAAGCACAGAGCTGAGATGCTGACAGCTGTGAGCTCAGCGGATGTGAGGTCACCTTCTCTGCTCCCGTTTGCAAATCAGTTTTCCATGCAAACGATCTAAGGACTGCCCTAAAAACTTCCAGGCTCAGATCTGCATCTCAGCTTGCAGCTCTGCCCAAGCTTTGGCTCACAGTTTGCATTATCTTGTTATCTCTCTCTCTCAGCCACTGCATTCCTCTTTCATTGCTCACTCATTCATGCTCAGAAGATAGATGAGGAGATGGGGAAGGAGTTAGGGCCCAGAAACCGGGAAAATAACAGAAATTCTTTGAGCCTCATTTGTACCTTTTCCCAAAAGCTTCTCTTATTTATTTTGCTCAAGGTGAAACTGGCCAGGGCTGCGTTTCTCAGCCCTACTTCAACCCCTGCTGTGTTCCAGAGGCTGGCCTTTTATCCTGGTATGGTGTTGGAACATGCAACCAAATATTTGGAGCTCGCCTGCTGGCAGCATCCACCAAGCTGGCTCGAAAGGTTCATGCCAAACACATCATGTGTCAGCTCTCCAGGTAGGGCTTCTTTCCTGGAGTGGAGTTAAAGAGCCTAAACTGCTTTCTGGGTTGTTTCATTAACCTCCCATTTACAGCCAGGCTTGAGCAATTCCCCTGGAAAGAGCTGAGCAAGCGACTGGAGCGCCTCGGCGGCCAGGAGGCCTCGTGTCATCTGTTGGCCTCCTGCTCCAGGGCACACAGTGCCAACCAGAGAGAGCTTCTGCCTGCCTGGCCTCAGCTGAGGCTGGGCAGGAGCCTTGGGGATGAAAGGCTCTGCTTTTGTGTGAGCATGAGAAGTTTGAGCAGTGTTAGTTGAGCCCAAGTGCTAGGCGACCTTCTCTGAAGACCCAAAATCACAGATTCCCAGAATCCCTGCATGGTAGGGGGTTGGAAGGGACCTCTGGGGATAGAGCAGAGTAGAGGAGAGTAGAGTAGAATAGAATAGAATAGAATAGAATAGAATAGAATAGAATAGAATAGAATAGAATAGAATAGAATAGAATAGAATAGACCAGGTTGGAAGAGACCTCAGAGATCATCACATCCCACCTACCACCCAACACCACCTAAACAACTAACCCATGGCACCAAGCACCCCATCAAGTCTCCTCCTGAACACCTCCAATGATGGCGACTCCACCACCTCCCTGGGCAGCACATCCCAATGGGCAATCACTCTCTCTGTATAGAACTTCTTCCTCACTTCCAACCTAAACCTCCCCTGGCGCAGCTTGAGACTGTGTCCTCTTGTTCTGCTGCTGCTTGCCTGGGAGAAGAGACCAACATCCACCTGGCTACAACCTCCCTACAGGGAGTTGTAGATAGCAAGAAGGTCTCCCCTGAGCCTCCTCTTCTCCAGGCTAAACAACCCCAGCTCCCTCAGCCTCTCCTCACAGGGCTGTGCTGCAGACCCCTCCCCAGCTTTGTTGCCCTTCTCTGGACACTTTCCAGCAAGTCAACCTCCTTCCTAACCTGAGGGGCCCAGAACTGGACACAGGACTCGAGGTGCAGCCTAACCAGTGCAGTGTACAGGGATCATCCAGTCCAACCCCTCTGCTAAAGCAGGGCACCCACAGCAGCTTGCCCAGGTGGAGTTGGAATCTCTCCAAGGAAGGAGACTCCACAACCTCTCTGGGCAGCCTGCTCCAGGCCTCCAGCACCTTCACACCAAAGAAGTTTCTCCTCCTGCTCAGGTGGAGCCTCCTGGGTTCCAGTTTGTGCCCATTGTTCCTTGTCCTGTCTCTGGGCACCCCTGACAAGAGTCTGGCCACACAAATTCTTGGAGGCAATGGGCAGAGAGATGAGAAAGAGCTTTGCCTTTTAACACTGTGCCACAACTATTGTTCTCTTGTGGGTTTGGGGGCTTTGGTTTGGGCTGGGTTTGTGGTGGGTTTGGTTTGGTTTTTGTTGTTATGTTGTTTGATTTAGTTTGGTTCTAGTGAGCACTTCCTAACATTTCCTGGCTCCCCTTCCCCTTTCTCTGGGCACTTGCCTAATTTCATTTCCAACACTCCAGGCTGCAATCACCCCAGGACCCCAGCCTGACTTGGGTCCACTTTGTTCTTCAACTAAACTTTGACATCCTATTCTGCCATTTTGGAGCCAGCCTCTCTGCCTTTTGCTCACCAACCCTTTCCTTAGTTCTGCTCCTGTCTTGCAGAGTGGTGCTCTGCAGATTCACCCACAGCTGAACTGACTCCACAGCCTGTAGAAGCCAGGCCACCACTGTAACCTGAACTGCCTGTCCTCAGCAAAAGCCTGCAGTGGTGATTTGAGAGGTTCACAAAATCAGTCACAGAATGTGAGGGGCTGGAAGGGACCTCCAGAGCTCATCCAGTCCAACCCCCCTGCCAGAGCAGGGTCACCCAGAGCAGATCACACAGGAACACATCCAGGTGGGGTTTCAATATCTCCAAAGAGCAAGACCATACCTGCTCTGGGCAGCCTGTGCCAGGGCTCTGTCACCCTCACAGAGGAAAAAATCTTTCCTCCTGTTTCCATGGAGCTTCCTCTGCCTCAGCTTCCACCATTGTCCCTTGTGCTGGCATTGGGCATCCCCCAGCAGAGCCTGGCTCCAGCCTCTGGGCACTCACCCTGCACAGCTTTAGCAACAGCAAGGAGCTCACCCTCAGGCTCCTCCTCTCCCAGCTACAGAGCCCTCAGCTCCCTCAGGCTCTCCTCATGAGGAAGATCTTCCACTCCCCTAATCATCTTTATGGCTCTGTGCTGGACTCTTTCAAACAGTTCCTTGAGGTCCTTCTTGACCTGAGGGGCTCAGAACTGGACAAAATATTCCAGATGTGGCCTCAGCAGGGCAGAGTAGAGGGGGAGGAGAACCACTCTGACTAATCACAGCTCTCTGATCCACCCCAGGATGCCTTTGGCCTTCTTGGCCACCAGAGCACATTGCTGGCTCATGTTCATCCTTCTATCCACCAGGACCCCCAGGTCTTTTTTCCTGCTCTCAGTAAAAAAGAGAGGTCACAGGTCCCTTCACTGCTCTCCAGCAGGTCAGCCCTCAACCTGTACTGACACCTGGGGTTGTCCTTTCCCAGATTCACTCTGCTTGGGCTATTTGTTGTGCATTAAAGTGTGTGCAGTGGTGTATGAATATGGCTACGTTGCTGCAGTAGCCTCTGACAAACCAGGGCCTTCATAAATGCCAGAGGAGAGCTGAAAAGAGAAGGAATCAAATGAAGTGGGGATTCTTTCCGGAGGGGCAGGAGGCCTCGGTCTTTCCCTTGGTTTCCACGAGCCAAAAGTGTTTTGCCCCTTCAAAACTTTGGTCTGTGCCAGAAACAGAAAGTGTTATTGACCTTTGGTGGTCAGGAGCTGTGCCCTTGAAGGTGTTAACCATTGTTCTGGAGGTATCTTTCTACATTAGATTAAAACTTTCTCTCTGTCATGGATTGACTCTTTCTAAAATGCAAATGCCTGAAGGGCACAAAAATTCAATCCCAGATCCTCTGCTTCTTACCCAGCAAGAGGGATCTGCTGGAGAGAGTCCAAGGGAGGGCTACAAGGATGCTGAAGGGACTGCAGCACTGCCTGGGGAGGAGAGGCTGAGAGCCCTGGGGGTGTTTAGTCTGGAGAGGAGAAGACTGAGAGGGATCTGATCAATGTCTATCAATAGCTGAGGACTGGGGGTCAGGAAGGAAGGGACAGGGACAGCCTCTGCTCACTGTGCCCTGGGATAGGACAAGGGGCAAGGGATGGAAACTCCAGCACAGGAGGTTCCAGCTCAACATGAGGAAGAACTTCTTGACTGTGAGGGTCCCAGAGCCCTGGAGCAGGCTGCCCAGAGAGGTTGTGGAGTCTCCTTCTGTGGAGCCTTTGCAGCCCTGTCTGGATGTGTTCCTGTGTGACCTGTGCTGGATTCTCTGCTCCTGCTCTGGCTAGGGGGTTGGACTGGAAGCTCTCCACAGGTCCCTTCCAACCCCTAACATCCTCTGATCTGTGATCCTGTGTATACCCAGCTCTGGCAGCTGTGGAAAGTAAATCTGCATGCAGCAGCAAAGGCTGTGAGCTGGGCCAAACAGGAGCAAAGAGCTGGAGCTCTTTTAGCTCTGTCCATTTCCCCTTTGAGCTCCCACAGCAAACTGTCAGTACTTGTTTCTCTCTCTCTCCCCCTTGCCATTAGCCTCTGGGAAATAGTTTGAGGAGAGCTTGCTCTGGCTCTCTCTGCTGATGTTATCTCCAGGCACAGTACCTCTGGGCACTGACATTAGGAACCTCTTCTGGTTGCTGGGTTGGGTTTTCTTTTGCTTCACCTTGAGTTTTGCAGTGAATGTGTCATGGGAGGCTGGCAAGTTGTAGCTCTGGAGAGCTCAGGAGCTGCAGGGGCTGCTAGCAGTGGTGGCACCAGTAGTGGCATCCTGGCTGGGGGCAGGCTGAGCCAACTGTCCTGCTTTCCAGTGAAACCAGAAGAAAGTACTGCCTGGAATGAAATTGTTAGGGGTCTGCTGCTGCCCTGCAGTGGTGCTGGCTTCCTGGGTGCTGTGGGTGCTTGGGTCAGGGCAGATGTGTGGCTGGCACCCTGAGAAACACAACTCAGCCTCCTGCAGTGGCTGCTCTCAGCATGGTGTCTCTCTTACCCAACTCAGTGTTGTGAAGCTCACTGGCTTTCCAGCATCAAAATCCAACTCCTTTTCCAAATGCATCTCTAGGCCACTCAGAGGGCTCATGTGCCCACTCACTCATGTGCCCACTCACTCACTCATGTGCCCATTCACTCCTGTGCCCACTCACTCACTCATGTACCTACTCAATCATGTGCCCACTCACTCATGTACCCACTCACTCATGTACCTACTCACTTATGTGCCCACTCACTCATGTACCTACTCACTCATGTGCCCACTCACTCATGTACCCACTCACTCACTCATGTGCCCACTCACTCATGTGCCCACTCACTCACTCATGTACCCACTCACTCATGTACCCACTCACTCATGTGCCCACTCACTCACTCATGTACCCACTCACTCATGTACCCACTCACTCATGTGCCCACTCACTCACTCATGCACCCACTCACTCATGTACCCACTCACTCATGTGCCCACTCACTCACTCACCACTCATGTACCCACTCACTCATGTGCCCACTCAGCTGCTGCACAGCCCTGGGGTTGGTCACCTGGACTCAGAAGCACCCAGCACAAAGCAGTGCTGAAGGATCATAGGATTGTTTCCACTGGAAAAGCCCTCCCAGATCATCCACTCCAACCAGCAACCCAACCCCACCACCAACACCAAACCCTGTCCCCAGGAGCCATGGCCACAGGTTTCTTGAGCAGCTCCAGGGATGGGGACTCCAGCACCCCCCTGGGCAGCCTGTGCCAATCCCTGACCACTCTTGCAGCAAAGACATTTTACCAACCTGACCCTCCCCTGGCACAACTTCAGGCCATTTCCTCTCCTTCTATTCCCTGATATTAGGGAGAAGAGACCAAGCCTCACCTGGCTCCAGCCTCCTTTCAGGCACCTGTAGAGATCAATGAGATCTCCCCTCAGCCTCCTCTTCTCCACACTAATCACCCCCAGCTCCCTCAGCTGCACCTCCCCAGCCCTGTTCTCCAGACCCTTCCCCAGCTTTGTTGTCCTCCTCTGTACACATACAGCATGAGATACTGTGGCCATCCCAGCTCCAGTGCAATGGCCTTCACCAGCAGGATTGCCACAGCAGCTAAGTCCTCCTCACCACCCCTACACTGCCCATACCACAGTGCCTGACTCCAAGGACCCTTGACTGCTACATCAGGAATACCTCAAGCTCCTGTCTGTGGGGCAGATGCAATTAGTGAGGCAGCAGACACTGATTCCTATCCCAGCAAGGCCTAATCTTTCCTAATTTTGTCTGACACCAGATCCCCTGGGTCAGGAAATACCTGTCTCCTACAAGTGCCTGCACACATACCTTTACTACAGGTCAAAGAGAACACAGCCCTTGGCGAAACAAAAGGGAATTTTTCACTCCAGAGAAGAATGTGGCAGGGCTTGGACAGTGGTCACAACTGGAGCAGCTCTGTGAGGAGCAAAGGCTGAGAGCCCTGGGGCTGTTGAGCCTGGAGAAGAGCAGCCCCAGAGGGGATCTGAGCAATGCTCAGCAAGAGCTAAAGGACCTGTGCAGGGCAAGAGGATTGGGCCAGGCTCTTGTCAGTGGTGCCCAGGGACAGGACAAGGAGCAATGGGCACAAACTGGAATCCAGGAGGTGCCATCTGAATGTGAAGCAAAATGGTGTGGGGGTGCTGGAGGCCTGGAGCAGGCTGCCCAGTCTCCTGCTCTGGACATTGTGCTCCTGGGCAAGCTGCTGTGGCTGCCCCTGCTGGAGCAGGCAGTTTTGGACTGGATGATCCCCAGAAGTCCATTGTGTGATTTCTTTGGGCTGGGGAGACCAATGGAGAGAGGCAAAGCTGCCCCTTTCTCCTTGTGGCAGATGGGAGACAATGGTGAGCTAAGGCTCCTCAGCCCTCAGGAGTAGCATTAGAAATGTAGGTTTTGCTTTAGAAGAGGGAATCCTTGAGTAAGAACAGTGCTAAGCTTATACAATAAAGCCAAGGCCACATTTAGCCTTTGAGCAAATTAACAACTCTGAGAACCAAATCACACCTAGAGCACCTGGCAGTGAGGTCTGGAGTGAGATGAGGCATCAGAATGACAGGGGGTGCCTAGGTAAGGCTGATCTGACAGCATCAGAGCATCATGGAATAGTCTGGATTGGAAGAGACTTTAGAAAGCATCAGCTTCCAACCCCCATGCCATAGGCAGAGACACCTCCTACAAGAGGAGGCTGCTGGAGCCCCATCCAGCCTGGCTTGGAGCACATCCAGAGTGGAGCCTCAATGACTCCTCTGGGGAATCTATTCCAGTGCCTCACCACCCTCATGGGGAAGAGTTTCTTCTTAACATCCAGCCTCTTCCTCATCCTGCCACTCCAGCTTGCTGTCAAAACTCCCCCTCCAGCTCTCTTGGAGGCCCCCTTCAAATGCTGGAAGGCTGCTCTGAGGTCTCCCTGCACCCTTTTCTTCTCCAGGCTGAACAACCCCAACTGTCTTAGTCTGGCTTCATAGCAGAGGTGCTCCAGACTCTGCAGCCCTCCTCTGGACCTGTACTAACAGGTCCTACTTTTGTCCCTCTACTGACTTCTGAGGATCACCACTCATCACTTGTCTCTACTTAGACATGGAGCCATTGACCCTCAGTCTTTGAGTGTGATCATAGAGCCACTGAGTGGCCCACCCATCACAGAGTCATGGAATCAGAGAGTTGTTAAGGTTGGAAGGGGCCTGAAGGATCATCCAGTTCCAACCCACCACACCCCCTGCCATGGGCAGGGACACCTCACACTACAGCAGGTTGCTCACAGCCACATCCAGCCTGGCTGCAAAAACCTCCAGGCATGAGGCTTCCACCACCTCCCTGGGCAGCCTGTGTCAATCCCTGGCCACTCTTGCAGCAAAGAAGGTTTTCCTAACATCCACCCAGGACTATTTGTTGTCCTTTACTTGGGTTGTAAAAAAACGTTGAGCACAGGCAGCAATTCTTTCCTAAATGCAACCAGGCAGAAAGGGACCTGGGAGTACTGGGTGACAGCAGCTGAACATGAGCCAGCAGTGTGCCCAGGTGGCCAAGAAGGCCAAGGGCATCCTGGCCTGCATCAGGAAGAGTGTGGCCAGCAGGAGCAGAGAAGTTATTGTGCCCTGTGCTCAGCACTGGTAAGGCCACACCTTGAGTCCTGTGTCCAGTTCTGGGCTCCTCAGGTTAGGAAAGATGTTGAGCTGCTGGAAGGTGTCCAGAGAAGGGCAAGAAAGCTGGGGAGGGGTCTGGAGCACAGCCCTGTGAGGAGAGGCTGAGGGAGCTGGGGTTGCTTAGCCTGGAGAAGAGGAGGCTCAGGGGAGACCTCATTGCTCTCTACAACTCCCTGAAGGGAGGTTGTAACCAAGTGGGGGTTGGTCTCTTCTCCCAGGCACCCAGCACGAGAACAAGAGGACACAGTCTCAAGCTGTGCCAGGCGAGGTTTAGGCTGGAAGAAGCTCTTCCCAGCAAAAGAGATTGGCCATTGGAATGTGCTGCCCAGGGAGGTGGTGGAGTCCCCATCCCTGGAGGTGTTCAAGAGGGGATTGGATGTGGCACTTGGAGCCATGGTTTAGTTGTCAGGAGTTGTTGGGTGATAGGTAATAGGTTGGAATTGATCTCTGAGGGCTTTCCCAGCCTGGTTTGTTCTATGATTCTTTGTCCAGGGAATATCAAAGGGGCAATGAAAAAGAGGATCAGCTGATGTTTCTGCATGGTCACAGCACTGTTGCCAGCACCCCAAGGTGAAGGAGATGCTCTTCTCTTCTGTTGCCTTGTCTAAACCAGAGAACAGAAGGCCTAGCACCCTTCACTCAGTGAATACCTCAGTGCAGAACGCAGCAGCTGAACACAGAAGCCTGAGAGCAAGGCCAGGGAAAGCTGAGAGGAATGCAGAGCAAAAAATATTTTCTCCTGCATATTTTTCTTACACTTGTGATAACCTCCGTGGTTTGCCATGTACTAAATCAATTTATCACCACTGCTGGGAGCAGAGAGAACCAAAAAAAGCAGCAGGAAATCAATGTCAGGGGCAGCATTCATAATGGGTAGTCCTGAAGAACAGTTGCATTTAGCATTAAAAGCACATAGGCTTTTGCTTAATTCCATTTCTCCCACCACCCAATAATGATCATCTCATGTGAAGCCACAAGGATGTTTGCAATCTGCAGGCACTGCTGTGGGAAATGAAATAGGGTATCTGGGGGCCCCTTCCAACCCCTAGCACCTGGAATCATCACAGGGTGGAAGGGACCTCAGAGATCATCTACTCCAACCCCTCTGCCATGCCCAGGGACACCTCTCACCTAGACTCAGCTGCCCAAGGTCTCATCCAACCTGGTCTTGAACACCCCCAGGCAGGAGGCAGCCACAGCCTCCCTGAGCAGCCTGTGCCAGAGTCTCACCAGCCTCACACTGAAGAACTTCTTCCTCAGCTCCACTCTAACCCTGCTCTGCCTCAGCTTCAAACCATTCCCCCTTGGCCTGGCTCCAGACACCCTCAGGAAAAGTTCCTCTGCAGCCTTCCTGCAGGATCCCTTCAGGCACTGGCAGGCAGCTCTGAGGTCCCCCTGGAGTCTTCTTCTCTCCAAGCTCCCTCAGCCTGTGCTCACAGCAGAGCTGCTCCAGCCCTTGGACCATCTCTGCGGCCTCCTCTGGACCCTCTCCAGCAGCTCTGTGTCCTTCTCCTGGAGGCAGGATTGGAGGTGAGGTCTGAGCAGAGCAGAGCCCAGGGGCAGGATCCCCTCTCCTGCCCTACTGCCCACCCTGCTCTGGCTGCATTGCAACACAGCTGCCTGCTGGGCTGCAGGAGGGCACTGCTGGCTCCTGGGGAGCTGGACTTAATGATCTCAGAGGTCCTTCCCACCTTGGGTGATTCTGTGATTATCAGCAACCAACACCCCCAAGTCTTTTTCTTCAGGGCTGCTCTCACCCTGCTCTGCACCCAGCCTGGATTTGTGCCTGAGGTTGCCCCAACCCAGCTGGAGGACCTTGCCCTGTGACAGGTTGAACCTCCTGCAGCTGGCACTGGCCATTTCTCCAGCCTATTGAGATCCTTCTCATGATTCTGTCATAACACTTCAGCTTTCTACCACTGCCAGGTCCTTCCAGGACCACACCTTAGGTCCCACCATAGCTGCTTCTGGGATAATCTTCTGGCTATGGCCTCTCCATTTTGCAAAATCACTCTGACAAGGGATTCCACCACTGTGGCTCAGAGGCTGCATCTCTCTTGCTCGTTGCTCAGTGTTTTCCCCTGACAGCTCTTTGACTCTCATCATGGCCTGGGAAAGTCAAGTGAGGTTCTGAAGTTTGTCTTTCTGCTCTGGAGATAGTGGGCATGGTGTAGCAGCCCCTGGTGTCAGCAGCCCAGCAAAATCTGCTCAGGTTTGTGAGGAATGATGGAGGCAGAAGCCCACACTGCCACGTCAGGCAGGCCCTGCTGGAGCAGCTCTCCTGCCAGGTATTCTCCCTCCCCCCCTCCCTTTCCCATCATATCTGATAACAGCTGCAAGCCAGCCTCTGGGATTCCTTTCCTTTTTTTACCTCTCTGGTGAACACATTCCAGGCTTCCCCAGAGAGAAAGTACCTGCAGCCTCATCTCTGGGCAGCACACTGGAAATGGGAACCATCAAGTCATGAGCTGGAGCTGTGAGCTTCAGGCTGGGTTCCACATGCCCTGAGGAGATGTGGCTGGGGCCAGAGTGTGCTGTGTGGTATCCAGCACAACATTTTCTCACCCAGCCCTTCCTCCTGCTACCAGGATGTCCTCTCTGGAAAGTTTTCCTTCCCTAGCCATACTAGGAAGTATTCCCAGATAAGGTGAACTAAGACTCATTTCTCCCCCTCAGTGAGTTCAAGTCTTGGGGGTTATTCAGGCAGGTTTGATCTTTTGACAGAGATCTTTATCCTCAGGCTGGGCTCCTAAATGTCAGTGCCTCAAGCTGTCATCAAACTGTAGGATGACCTGGCTTCTCTTTTAAAGAGAAAGTAATTGTGCTTAGGGTTTCTGCTTTAGCATCCCATCCTCTGAAGAAACTGGAAGTATTCCCAGATAAGGTGAACTAAAACTCACTTCTCCTCCTCAGTGAGTTCAAGTCTTGGGGGTTATTCAGGCAGGGATGTCATCATATCCTGGGCTGCAGCAAGAGAAGCACAGCCAGCAGGGCCAGGGAGGTGACTCTCCCCCTCTGCTCCACACTGCTGAGACCACAGCTGGAGCTCTGGGTCCAGTGCTGGAGCCTCTGTGCCAGGAAGGATCTGGAGGTGCTGGAAGGTGTCCAGAGAAGGGCCACGAGGATGAGCAGAGAGCTGGAGCTGCTCTGCTGTGAGGACAGACTGAGGGAGTTGGGGTTGTGCAGTCTGGAGAGGAGAAGGCTCTGAGGAGACCTTCTTGTGGCCTTGCAGTATCTGAAGGGGAAAGCTAGGGAGGGACTTCTGAGGGTGTCAGGGAGGGATAGGACTGGGGGGAATGGAGCAAGACTAGAAATGGGGAGATTGAGACTGGGTATATAATATCTAATCATACACTCTAAACATATAATATATGATAGAATATGCATAAATACAGTTAAGTATATTTAAATCTATAATATCTAATGATAGACTACAGCCTACAATATCTTATGATGGAATATGTGCAGGTAGGGTTTCAACAGATTTCAATAGATATAATGCATAACTATAGAAGGTACCATACAAGATAGAATTAGATAATATTAAACTATATTTAAATAATTAAATAGATTTAATATATTAATACATTGATATATTAAATATATTCACTATATTAACTATATTAATATATTTATAAATATGTACTTTAATATATGTAATTGTGTTTTTAACTATATAAATCAGAGTGGCTGGAGAGCAGCCAGGCAGAGAGGGACTTCGGGGTACTGGTTGATGGTAGGATGAACATGAGCCTGTAGTGTGCCCAGGCAGCCAAGAGGGCCAATGGCATCCTGGCCTGCATCAAGAACAGTGTGGCCAGCAGGAGCAGGGAGGTCATTCTGCCCCTGTACACTGCACTGGGTAGGCCACACCTCGAGTCCTGTGTCCAGTTCTGGGTCCCTCAGTTTAGGAAGGAGGTTGACTTGCTGGAACGAGTCCAGAGAAGGGCAACAAAGTTGGTGAGGGGCTTGGAACACAGCCCTGGGAGGAGAGGCTGAGGGAGCTGGGGCTGCTTAGCCTGGAGAAGAGGAGACTCAGGAGTGACCTTATTGCTATCTACAACTCCCTGAAGGGAGGTTGTAGCCAGGTGGGGGTTGGTCTCTTCTCCCAGGCACCCAGCACCAGAACAAGAGGACACAGTCTCAAGCTGCACCAGGGGAGGTTTAGGTTGGATGTTAGGAAGAAGTTCTACACAGAGAGAGTGATTGCCCATTGGAATGGGCTGCCCAAGGAGGTGGTGGAGTTGCCATCATTGGAGGTGTTCAGGAGGAGACTTGATGGGGTGCTTGGTGCCATGGGTTAGTTGTTTAGGTGGGTTGGATTGGTTGATGGGTTGGACACGATGATCTTGAAGGTCTCTTCCAACCTGGTTGTTTATTATCATTATTATTATTATTATTATTATTATTATTATTATTATTATTATTATTATATTTATTTATACATATCCTTTAAATAGATATTTAATATATATATTTTATATCTTTATATCTTTAAATATATGAAGAGATTGGACATGGCACTTGGAGCCATGGTTTAGTTAGTCAGGAGGTGTTGGGTGAGAGGTTGGACTTGATGATCTCTGAGGTCTTTTCCAACCTTATTAATTCTATGATTCTATGATTCTATGATTCTATATTTATTTAAATCTATATAAATCTATATAAATGCCTTCAAATACATATTTAAATAAGTCTTTGAACAGGAGCAATGTATTTTAACAGGAAGGAAAACAAAAAAGAAAGGAGAAGGAACAAAAAGGAACTCATTTAAAAACCCAGCTGCCAATGGGTTTGATGAACTGCTTGCTTGCAAAAAAACCAACACCTCTTTGGGAGAGCCATTATCACCCAGATTAGACTGGCTCAGCCCAGTGCCAAGGAAGTGTCACGGGGTAGGAAGTTTAAAGAGCAGTCATAGAAAAATAAATGGAGCTTGGGGGAAAAAAAATACATAGCCCAAACCCAAACAACAAAGCAGCAAAAAAACCAGAGAGAGAAAGCAAGCAAATGAATAAATCTGGGTTTTGTTTTCCAGGGCTTTCACCTCCCTCTTGCTGGGAGATGGCTGCAGTGTCTCAAAGCCCTTCACCACCATCATTCCGTAGGCAGCTTTTGCTGCAGTGGAAGTGTGATTTCCTAGCCCCTTGCTGAAATGGGGCTGGGAGATTAAGGGGAAATTTATCTAGGAGCCTCCTGTGCTGCTGCCCAAGCAAAACTGACACTGGGGATGTGATGGATGGGAGCTTGTGAAATACTGAGCAGTCTTCTTGTCTGCCCTACCTGGGCACTTTGCACGATGAAGCTAAGCAGAAGGGAAGGTGGGGGGGATGGTGTTAGAGAGCTGGAGGCAGAGCTGTGGGTAGGATTAGCAGGCTCACCTCCCTATCACTGCACAAGTTTCCTACAGTGCCTATCTTCCTCTCCAGAAAAGATACTGGAGAGGTGTTGGTGCCAAGAGTGAGTAAAAGATGATGATCAAGAAGTTTGGGAAATAAAGAAAGAAGGTGTTAGAAATTGCCACTAGGGGAGAAGGCATAAAGGAAATGAGAACCCAGTTTGTCTGGGCTGGGACATGTCAAATAAACTCCAGGTTCCTAGGGTCACAGAATGGTTTGGGTTGGAAGAGACCTCAAAGATCATCCAGTTCCAACCCTCTGCCATGGGCAGGGACACCTCCCACCAGCCCAGCTTGCTCAAGGCCTCATCCAGCCTGGCCTTGAACACCTCCAGGGATAGGACATCCACAGCCTCCCTGTGCAGCCTGTGCCAGAGTCTCCCCACCCTCACTCTCTACAATTTCTTCCTCATCTCCAGTCTCAGTCTCTCCTCTCCCAGCTCAAAGCCATTGTCCCTCATCCTGGCACTCCCAGCCCTTGTCCAAAGTCCCTCCCCAGCTCTCCTGAAGCCCCTTCAGGTACTGGGAGGCTGCTCTGAGGTCTCCCTGGAGCCTTCTCTTCTCCAGGCTGAGCAGCCCCAACTCTCTCAGCCTGTCTCCAGCCCTCTATCATCTTTGTGACCTCCTCTGGACCCTCTCCAGCTGTTCCAAGTCCTTCTTATGCTGGGGGCTCCAGAACTGGATGCAGTGCTGCAGGTGGGGTTTGAGCAGAGCAGAGGGGCAGAATCCCCTCTCCCATCCTGCTGCTGCCCCTGCTCTGGATGGAGCCCAGGATACAGACAGTGGATGGTTTCCACCTTCCTCACACTCTGGTCACACAGTAAAAATCCCTCAAACCCTCTGATATTTCTAAGCCAGGCCTCTCTGAAAGAGAGACCTCTGAGGTAGATAGATGCAGAGTGCCCATTGTTGAAAATGCCATTTACCCTAACCCCTGCTTCAGCCTGGGAGCTCAGCCCTGCAGTCAATGTATGGATCAGAGCAATGAAGTCAATGGAATCCTAACTGAGGGATGCCTGCCAAGCTGGACCTTTCCAAAGTCAGTATCATTCTTCTAGCATCCTATGCCCAGTGTGACTGCTTTTGGGTTTGATCTTTTGACAGAGATCTTTATCCTCAGGCTGGGCCTGAGGATAAATGTCAGTGCCTCAAGCTGTCATCAAACTGTAGGATGACCTGGCTTCTCTTTTAAAGAGAAAGTAATTGTGCTTAGGGTTTCTGCTTTAGCATCCCATCCTCTGAAGAAACTGGAAGTATTCCCAGATAAGGTGAACTAAAACTCACTTCTCCTCCTCAGTGAGTTCAAGTCTTGGGGGTTATTCAGGCAGGGGTGTCATTATATCCTGGGCTGCAGCAAGAGAAGTGTGAGCAGCAGGGCCAGGGAGGGCATTCTGCCCCTCTGCTCCACTCTGCTGAGACCACAGCTGGAGCTCTGGGTCCAGTTCTGGAGCCTCTGTGCCAGGAAGGATCTAAAGGTGCTGGAAGGTGTCCAGAGAAGGGCCACGAGGATGAGCAGAGGGCTGGAGCTGCTCTGCTGTGAGGACAGACTGATGGAGTTGGGGCTGTTCAGCCTGGAGAAGAGAAGGCTCCCAGAAGACCTTCTTGTGGCCTTGCAGTATTTGAAGGGGGCTCCAAGAAAGCTGGGGAGGGACTTTTGAGGGTGTCAGGGAGGGATAGGACTGGGGGAAATGGATCCAAGCTAGAGCAGGGGAGATTAAGATAAGGTGTTAGGAAGAAGTTGTTCCCCTTGAGGGTGGTGAGAGACTGGCACAGGTTGCCCAGGGAGGTGGTGGAAGCCTCCTGCCTGGAGGTTTTTGCAGCCAGGCTGGATGTGGCTGTGAGCAACCTGCTGTAGTGTGAGGTGTCCCTGCCCATGGCAGGGGGGTTGGAACTGGCTGATCCTTGGGGTCCCTTCCAACCCTGACAATTCTGTGATTCTTTGATTGCTGCTCATCACTTGGGGCTGTGTCATGGAGCCTGAGTCATTCTTCAAGTGAAAAAAAGCTAGGGAAAACAGGAAATGACACAACTGGAATTCATCCTCCTCACAGAGAGAGGAATGGTACAGGGCTGAGTCATTCCCACTGAACTCCACCTCCCCTGTAACTGGTGGTGCAGCACTCAAATGAAGCAGTGCTGGCATTGCCTAGCAGAGACCTGGGAGCAACCAGGTAGAGCATTTTGACAAATGCTTAAGCTGTCAAGAGAAAACCTTCCAAAGAGTGATAGGAACCCAAATCACAACCTTGCCTCTTCCAGGCAACTCATCAGCAAACACCTCTTGTGCTAAACTAATAAAGCCAGGTACTGGCAGGAGTGGTAGCTGCAGAACAATATCCCTGAGTATTGCTTCCAAAGATGCTCAGCCCATAGCCACACACACAGTTAATTATAGCTGTATTTAGTTCAGACCCAGCTCTCAGAGTTAACCCTCAAGGACTTGGCAAACAATCCAGAGCAAGGAACGTTTCTCAGGCTGAAACAAAAATGACATGGAGCAAAAGCAGAAGTGGGGAGATTCAGATTGGATGTCAGGAAGAAGTTGTTCCCCAGGAGGGTGGTGAGAGACTGGCACAGGTTGCCCAGGGAGGTGGTGGAAACCTCATGCCTGGAGGTTTTTGCAGCCAGGCTGGATGTGGCTGTGAGCAACCTGCTGTAGTGTGAGGTGTCCCTGCCCATGGCAGGGGGGTTGGAACTGGCTGATCCTTAAGGTCCCTTCCAACCCTGACAGTTCTGTGGTTCTATGACATGAATTTCAGTTCTCTAAGCCAGCAGTTTTGGTAAAGACCTGATGGGTTTTCCTTTCTACCAAACATCTCAGCTGATTTCAAAGTGTCTCTACACTAATTTTTCAGTGCTGCCTTTAGGCAAACACAACAGTCCTTAGCTTCACTTGTACATTAACTTCTTGGGTCTGGAAAGCAGCAGGAGGTGCCTTCATGATTGATTCACAGAGAGACTTCCTTAAGCTTCATTCCTAACAGCTAACAACCTTCTCACAACCTGGTGCCTGGCACACGAAGGTGTAGCCATGACCTGCCCTGCCCACCTACTCTTCATTCAGCAGGAAAGAGCACCTGAGCTGTCTCAAACTTACTTCCAGTCCCTTCAGCCACACTATTGTGAAGAGATCATAATGTCATAGAATGGCTTTGGAAGAGTCCATTAAGCTCATCCAGTCCAACCATTCTCTAACTGTGCCAAGGCTGAAGCTCAACCATGGCCCTCAGCACCACAGCTCTGCCTCTTCCAAACACCTCCAGGGATGGAGATGCAACCACCTCTCTGGGCAGCCTGTGTCTGGTTTTGAGAACCCTTGAAATGAAGAATAGAATAGAATAGAATAGAATAGAATAGAATAGAATAGAATAGAATAGAATAGAATAGAATAGAATAGAATAGAATAGAATAGAATAGAATAGAATAGAATAGAATAGAATAGAATAGAATAGAATAGACCAGGTTGGAAGAGACCTTTGAGATCAGCAAGTCCAACCTATCACCCAACACCATCTGATCAACTCAACCATGGCACCAAGCACCCCATCAAGTCTCTTCCTAAACACCTCCAGTGACGGTGACTCCACCACCTCCCTGGACAGCACATTCCAATGGGCAATCACTCTATGAAGAATTTCTTCCTAACCTCCAGCCTAAACCTCCCCTGGTGCAGCTTGAGACTGTGTCCACTTTTTCTGGTGCTGGGTGCCTGGGAGAAGAGACCAACCCCCACCTGGCTACAACCTCCCTCCAGGGAGTTGTGGAGACCTAGAAGGTCTCCCCTGAGCCTCCTCCTCTCCAGGCTAAGCAACCCCAGCTCAGCCTCTCCTCATAGGGCTTAAAAGTTTCTTCTAATGTCCAACCTAAACCTCCCCTGGTGCAACTTGAGGCCATTTCCTCTCATCCTATCACTTGTTACTGAAGAGAAGAGACCAACCCCCACTTTGCTCCAACCTAGCCTGGGGCAGAGGTTTCAAGCCCATTGCCAAGGGTGGCTGTGGCCTGGGTGGGTTCTCATCTTGCTCTCATCAAGTGCCAGCTGCTGAGGCAAGTGACAGCTATTCTTGTCATCTGGAGAGAGGTTTCCCAACAGTCCTCCAGCTAATCAGCCTGCAGCTAATGTGAGTTCCCATAAGGCAGAAAGCTGCTCACAGTCACACCTTGTGTTTTCCCACACCCTGGGTGTTTACAGGTCCAAATGTTATCATTATCAGAAAGCCACATGAGTTTTGGTGTTAATTGCAATCTTCTTCCCTAGCAACTCTTCCACAAAGACCATTTCCAAATGAGATGTTAGAACTCAGAGTTTTCCCCCTTCCAGTTGCAACTGGGACAATGGATCCACACCTCCATGTTTTCAAATAGCTTCCACTTATCACAGATAAGATCCTACCAGCAAAGCCTATCTCTGTAGCCCAGCAGCTGCCAAGAGCAGCACACCCCTCTCCAGGCCAAGAATTTTAACAAGGATCTTCTGGCCTGCTGTCAATGAATATTGCCTCCTGTGCAGAAGAAAGTGGAGTTTCCTAAGGTTCATCCAGTCTGAGCAAAACCTCTTCATCTTCCTGTGTCACTTACCTGCCTTAGCGGTTCTGCCACGCTGCTCTGCTCTGCTGAGACCTCACCTGCAGTGCTGTGTGCAGGTCTGGAGCCCTCAACACAGGAAGGACCTGGAGCTGATGGAGCAGGTCCAGAGGAGGCCATGGAAATGCTCAGGGGGTTGGAGCAGCTCTGCTATGAGGACAGGCTGAGGGAGCTGAGGGTGTTCAGCCTGGAGAAGAGAAGGATCCAGGGAGTCCCTAATATCTGAAGGGGCTACAGGAAGGCAGCAGAGATACTGTTTGCAAAGGCCTGCAGGGACAGGACCAGGGGCAATGGCTTCAAACTAGAGCAGAGCAGATTGAGATTGGATGTGAGGAACAAGTGCTGCACCAGGAGAGTGGTGGAACACTGGCACAGGTTGCCCAGGGAGGTGGTTGAGGCTCCATGCCTGGAGATATTCAAGGTGAGGGCTCTGGGCAACCTGACCTCTGCTGACTACAGAGGGGTTGGACTGGATGAGCTTTGGAGGTGCCTTCCAGCCTGGACCATTCTGTGATTCCATGAGTCTATTTGTTTTCCTCCTTTTAAGCCATAGCTGAAGCTTCTGTCTTACAGGTGAGCAACCACCTGTGGGCAGAAATTTGCCCCTAAAATGCACCAGATTGCTGCAGGTAATTCTGCTCAGCCACAGCTGCTGCCTGTTGACTATTTAGGGATGAGTTAAGTAACATCATCTGGCAATGCCATTAGTCATCCCTCTCCATAAGCTGGGGGTGACTGAGTCTTGACAGCAAGGCTGATAGATTGAACAAAGGGTTAAACCAATTGCTCTAGCTCTGTAGTTCAGGAGGTCACAGGATTGGTGTGACAATGTGAAGCCCCAGTTAACCCCTCAATACAACACACCATGGATGCCTGCAGCACACCTTGACTGTATTCATCAGGTATTCATTCTCTAAATCTCTCTTTCAGTGGCACCTCAACACAGAAGATAATTCTGCTAATAGAATTCTTGGCCCAAAAGAGAACCACAGAATCACAGAATGTGAGGGGCTGGAAGGGACCTCCAAAGCTCACCCAGTCCAATCCCTCCTGCCAGAGCAGGGTCACCCAAAGCCGATCACACAGGAACACATCCAAGTGGGTCTTGAATATTTCCAGAGAAGGAGACTCCACAACCCCCCTGGGCAGCCTGTGCCAGGCCTCTGTCACCCTCACGGCAAAATAATTCTTCCTCCTGTTTCCATGGAGCTTCCTCTGCCTCAGCTTCCACCACTGCCCCTTGTGCTGGCATTGGGCATCCCCCAGCAGAGCCTGGCTCCAGCCTCTGGGCACTCACCCTGCACATCTTTAGCAACAGCAATGAGGTCACCTCTCAGGCTCCTCCTCTCCAAGCTACAGAGCCCTCAGCTCCCTCAGGCTCTCTTCATGAAGAAGATGTTCCACTCCCCTAATCATCTTTGTGGCTCTGTGCTGGACTCTCTCAAGCAGTTCCCTGAAGGTCCTTCTTGACCTGAGGGGCCCAGAACTGGACACAAGATTCCAGATGTGGCCTCACCAGGGCAAAGCAGAGTGGGAGAAGAACCTTTCTGACCTACTGACCACAGCCCTTCTAATCCACCCCAGGATGCCCTTGGCCTTCTTGGCTACCAGAGCACATTGCTGCTTCATGGTCACCTCCCACCCACCAGGACCCCCAGGTCCTTTCCCCCTTCACTGCTCTCCACAGGTCAGCTCCCAACCTGTACTGATACCTGGGGTTGTTCTTTCCCAGGTGCCAGCCTCTTCCCTTGCCCTTGTTGAGCTTCTTTCAGTTTCCCCCTGCCCAGCTCTCAGCCTGTGCAGGTCTGGCTGAATGGCAGCACAACCCTCCTGTGTCAGCACTGCTCCCAGTTTGGTGCCATCAGCAAACTTGCTGACAGTGCTCTCTGTGCCCTCATCCAGGACCTTGATGGATATATTGAACAGTACAGGTCCCAGTGCTGACCCCTGAGGGACTCCACCAGGCACAGGCCTCCAGCCAGACTCCATCCCATTGACCACAACTCTCTGACTTCTTTCCTTCAACCTGTTGCCATGCACCTCGCTCCCTGATCATCCAGAAATCCTCTGAGGAGTTGTTTAAATCTGTAATAGTCAGGAAACCATTCTAAGACTTTGCTTACACCTTTAAGCCTAAATTAGCTCCAGCTATAGCAAGGCAGACTTCTCAGGTGTGATCTCCTGAGGAAACAAAGCCTAAGTGTTCACTTGGAGTCTGGCTTCCTGCTGCCTTCCTCTCTTCCTGGGTGCCATTGGGAGTGGATGCCCTTTTTCAGTAATTTCAGGCCCCTGGGACATCTTGAGGATGCTTCTGAGAAACGAAGGACCACATGGGGGGACACAGATGCTGTCCCCAGGTGTCAGTGACTTCCCAAGTTGTTAAATCCCAGACAGTTCACAAACAAAGAGTTTGCCATCCCCTGTAGGACGTGCTTCTGCAGGAGAGCATCTCCACTCTTCATACATATATAGAGTGGGTTGGGTGGGGAGGGACCATAAACTCCAACCTCCTGCCATGAGCAGGGACACCTCCCACCAGCCCAGGTTGCTCAAGGTCTCATCCAGCCTGGCCTTGAACACCTCCAGGGAGGAGGCAGCCACAGCCTCCCTGGGCAACCTGTTCTAATGTCTCACCACTCTCATGGTGAAGAATTTCTTCCTCCTCTCCAGCCTAAATCTGCCCTTCTCCAACTTCAATCCATTGTCCCTCATCCTGGCACTCCCAGCCCTTGTCAAAAGTTCCTCCCCAGCTCTCCTGGAGCCCCTTTCAGGCACTGGAAGGGTCTAAGGTCTCCAGGGAGCCTTTTCCAGGCTGAAAAGCCCCAACTCTCCCAGCCTGTCCCCACAGGGGAGGTTCTCCAGCAATCTGATCAACTTTGTGACTTCCTCTGGATCCTCTCCAGCAGCTCCATGTCCCTCTCATGCTGTGGGCACCAGAGCTGGAGGCAGTGCTGCAGGTGGGGTCTCAGGAGGGCAGAGCAGAGGGGCAGAATTCCCTCCCCTGTCCTGTGGGTCACACTGCTTTGGATGCAGCTCACAATACTCTTCCTAGAGCTTTTCTGTCTTTCTCCAGGGTCTCCAGCCAAGCTTTTTGGATGCATATTCTTGACTCTTTATTAAACTTCTTTATTTGCACACTGTTGTGCCCTCCCTGCAGTTAACTGTTGGAGGACTGCAGGGTTTCTGTACCCAAAGATAACAGCTATGTGCTCTGACTCCGTTGCAGTCCCATGTGGGGGTATCACTGTCAGAGGACACATGGTTGTACTCATAGCTCTGTGTGTGGTCTCAGGTTTAGTATCACATCCAGAATGCTTCAGGCAAGGCTAATTTCCTTGCTGCAGGCCACCAGATGACACTACCAAGAGAGCCTATGGCTGGAGTAGCAGCAATAGGTGTTTATGGACATTGTTCAGTAGCAACACAGCCTCAAATTGTGCCAGGGCACTCTTGGGATGGAGATTTGGAAAGATTTCTTTGCTGCAAGAGTGGTCAGGGATTGGCACAGGCTGCCCAGGGGGGTGGTGGAGTCCCCATGCCTGGAGGTGTTCAAGAAAGCTGTGGCCATGGTTTGATGGCCATGGTGGCGTTGGGTTGATGGTTGGACTGGGTGACCTTGGAGGTCTCTTCCAACCAAAACAACTGCATGTCACTCTGATTCTAAACCTTTCAGGACAGCTCAGCACTGGGTGCTTCTGGATCTAGGTGACCAGCCCCAGGGCTGTGCAGTATTTGACCCCATGTGGGTGGGCACATGAGACCTCAGAGTGCCCTGGAGGTGCATTTGGAAAGGAAGGTGGATTCTGTGAGTCTTTGCTGGCTTAGAACTGATTTAGACTCTGTGTCTTCTGCCACCTCCCTTCTGTTTGCCTCAGAGCACCAAAATGTAGTCCACTAGGTGCTGACTTCCACCAGGAGGTTCAGGGTCACTTCAATAACCAGTTCTAACCTGAATTAATCCTGGTGCCTCTTGGAACTAATTGGGCATGCAGAGCCAAGCATCCCCTCTACAATTACCTGAGACTCTTCTCTTTTAATAGCTCCATTCTGCATTCTCCCAGTACCACAAACAGGTCTTGTTTGTGTCCTTGGACTAAAAGGTTGTTCTTCATTTATTGATTTTTTAGTTGTTTACATCAAAATACCTGGAAATATATTTTTTTTCCCCCCATTAAAGCAGAAGTTCCATTTGTGCAGCAAATGTGAGCAATTATTGCTCTTGGTGAATGTTCAGGGCTTCCTGACCTCAGAGCTTTCTGCCACCAAGTGTCTAATGCAGCATTTGACCCAAACCTTGGCTTAACTTTCCTCTTTAACCAAATCTCCATGATGGATTGAATGTCTCTGCTCAGCCCAGGTGACTGAGTTCAGGTTACTGACTCATCTTGGATCATGTCCCTGAATCACAGATCAGAGGATGTCAGGGGTTGGATGGGACCTGTGGTGAGCTTCCAGTCCAACCCCCTGCCAGAGCAGGAGCAGAGAATCCAGCACAGGTCACACAGGAACACATCCAGACAGGGCTGCAAAGGCTCCACAGAAGGAGACTCCACAACCTCTCTGGGCAGCCTGCTCCAGGGCTCTGGGACCCTCACAGTCAAGAAGTTGTTCCTCATGCTGAGGTGGAACCTCCTGTGCTGGAGTTTCCATCCCTTGCCCCTTGTCCTATCCCAGGGTGCAGCTGAGCAGAGCCTGTCCCCTCCCTTCCTGACCCCCAGCCCTCAGCTATTGATAAACATGTATTAAATCCCCTCTCAGTCTTTTCCTCACCAGACTAAAAAGCCTGGACTCTAGAGCTCAGATTCTAGAGGTTTGGGTCAGAACTGCAGAAGAATTCCATGGAAACCTGGAGCTGCTGGACAGGGGTCATTGGTCAGAGACATGGTGAAGGAGACTACACAGTGCAAGATCTGCAGCCTAATTCAGTGTGACCTCCATGTGCAGGACCAACCCTGCCTGTTTGTGCAGCAAAACTGCTCTCAGTGCAGAGCCTGGCCTCGTGTCTCTGTTGAAGGAGTGAGACAGAGCTCTCTATCTCTTCTCAAAGCAGTTAACCAAAGCACTGCACATCAGGACTGGGTAGAATCAGACAGTTTAAATGGAGATGCTGTGCATAAACCACACCCTCCAGTGCAAAGCATAGAAAATACAAAGAAAGCCCTAGCCCACAGTTCCCCAAAGCCTCCTTAGGCCAAAGCTGCCACAAAGCTCCCTCCAAAGCAGGCCAAAATCCTAGGTCTGAATGCACTCCGCCCATACAAAGCATCTCTGCACCCCTCCATACTCGAGAGACAGAGTTACCACTCCAGCTCAGCAGCTCCAGGGAGAGCCAGGACCCTTGTGATGGTTTAACCCATCCTCATCTATCACACCCCTCCAGGCCAAACTGGCAGCATCACACAACCACAGAATTGTCAGGGTTGGAAGGGACCTCAAGGACCAGCCAGTTCCAACCTTCAAGATCATCAAGTCCAACCTATCATCCAACACCATGTAATCAACTAACCCATGGCACCAAGCACCCTGTCAAGTCTCCTCCTGAACACCTCCAGTGGTGGTGAATCCACCACCTCCCTGGGCAGCACATCCCAATGGGCAATCACTCTCTCTGTGTAGAACCTCCTCCTAACCTCCAGCCTAAACCTCTCCTGGCACAGCTTGAGACTGTGTCCTCTTGTTCTGGTGATGCTTGCCTGGGAGAAGAGACCAACCTCTGCCTGTCTACAAACTCCCTTAAGGTAGTTGTAGACAACAATAAGGTCACCCCTGAGCCTCCTCTTCTCCAGGCTAAGCAACCCCAGCTCCCTCAGCCTCTCCTCACAGGGCTGTATTCCAAACCCCTCCCCAGCTTTGTTGCCCTTCTCTGGACACCTTCCAGCAGCTCAACATCTTTCCTAAACTGAGGGGCCCAGAACTGGACACAGGACTCAAGGTGTGGCCTAAGCAGTGCTGAGCACAGGGCACAATGACTTCCCTGATCCTGCTGGCCACACTCTTCCTGATGCAGGCCAGGATGCCATTGGCCCTCTTGGCCACCTGGGCACACTGCTGGCTCATGTTCCACCTACCATCGACCAGCATCCCCAGGTCCCTCTCTGCCTGGCTGCTCTCAGCCACTCTGACCCTAGCCTGGAGCACTGCCTGGGGTTGCTGTGGCCAATGTGCAGAACCTGGCACTTGTATGTGTTCAATCTCCTGCCCTTGGGCTCTGCCCATCTGTCCACCCTGGCCAGGTCCCTCTTCAGAGCCTCTCTACCCTCCAGCAAATCAACTCCTGCCCCCAGCTTGGTGTCGTCAGCAAATTTACTGCTGATGGACTCAATGCCCTCCTCCAGATCATCAATAAAGATGTTAAAGAGCACAGGGCCCAGCACTGATCCCTGGGACACACCACTAGTGCTTGGCTGCCAGCTGGCTGTGGCACCATTCCCCACCACTCTCTGGGCTCAGCCTCCAGCCAATTCCTAACCCAACACAGTGAGCTCCCCTCCAAGCCATGGGCTGACAGCTTGGCCAGCAGTTTGCTGTGGGTTGTAGTTTTCCTTGTCAGTAGAGCTTCATTTGCTTCCACCCTACTGAGCTAGTCTGGCAATTTTATTTTGGGGAGGGGTGGGTAATTCTCTCAAAATAGTTGATGTGGTAATCTCAACCCACCACAGGCACCCTGCTCTCCCTCAGTACAGATGAAGGAATCATTTACCCTGAAGCCGCAGCAATGGGTTGATGAAGCTGCTTTAAGCCTGACCTGGTGAACTCCATCCAGCCCTGGTTCTTGGGCAGAGTGGTAGGTAGTGAGTCTCAGAGCTGAGGAAGTCTCCCCATGTGGAGACACAATCATCAGCTCACAGCTTGGAGCTTGTTCAGGTGCTGGTTTGCAAATGCCTTGGCCTTTTTCTGTCCTCTCTTGGGGACTGAGCATCTCCCTGGTGATGCTGCATCTTGAGTGGCTTCCCATGCCTGCACTACACGGATCTGGGGCTGGGGCTGTGGTCCAAAATCAGATCAGGCTGAGCCCTGCCTTGGCTGCAGCTTGTGCCCCCCCCGGGTATGATCTCTGAGTTTGCATCTTGCCCTTGCTGCACATAGCAGAGGAGGAGCTGCTGGGTAATGTCCACGAAGTTAAGCTTCTCCCTCAAGAATCATCACAGAATGGCTCAGGTTGGAAGGGACCTCAGAGATCATCCACTCCAACTCCTCTGCCCAGGGACACCTCTCAGCTAGACTCAGCTGCCCAAGGTCCCATCCAACCTGGTCTTGAACACTCCCAGGCAGGAGGCAGCCACAGCCTCCCTGGGCAGCCTGTGCCAGAGTCTCACCAGCCTCACACTGAAGAACTTCTTCCTCAGCTCCAGTCTAACCCTGCTCTGCCTCAACTCCAAACTATTCCCCCTTGGCCTGGCTCCAGACACCCTCAGGAAAAGTTCCTCTGCATCCTTCCTGCAGGATCCCTTCAGGTCCTGGCAGGCAGCTCTGAGGTGCCCCTGGAGCCTTCTCCTCTGCAGGCTGCAGAGCCGCAGCCGCCTCACTGCAAAGTGATTCTTTCCGTCCCTAAAGGTGCACGAATGCCGACTGTGGAATTTGAGGTTATTTATGGTGAGCCCCTGGCCCTGAGTCTGAGCTGTGAGTGCAGCAGCAGCAGAGGCTGTCAGCTCTGGGAAGCATCCCCAGGAAGCCCAGGCTTGGCTCCCAAGGCCAGCAGGCTGCGGGGCCGCGGCCGCAGGTAAGTGACCCTGCATCCATCAGCGCCTCCTCTGCAGCCTGCAGCAGGAATTCACTCTTCAGCCCCAGAAGATAGAGGAGGGAGCTGAAAGCCAAAATGCAAGTGGGACCATGTATCACTGCTTCTGATTAGCTGGAAGTGGAGGACAAGTGGAATGAAAAATTCCTTCTTGTGGATTACAGCTCTTGTGCAGTCCAATTCCCTCTCATAATTCAGCCTCACATTAACATTCCCTTCATCTTTCCCCTGGGCTCTTGAGAAGACACAGAGCTTGTCTGTCAAGCTGGGACTTGTATTAAGACTATTATCTTTAAAAAAAAACCAAAACCAACAAAGTAGGAAAGCCATAAACCAGCACTTTGATCCTTTTAAATACAAACAAAATGCATCCAGCTCTGGAGCCTCTCTTACAGGAAGGATCTGGAGGTGCTGGAAGGTGTCCAGAGAGGGGCATGAGGATGAGCAGAGGGCTGGAGCTGCTTTGCTGTGAGGACAGACTGAGGGAGTTGGGGTTGTGCAGTCTGGAGAAGAGAAGGCTCCCAGGAGACCTAATTGTGGCCTTGCAATATCTGGAGGGGGCTTCAAGAAAGCTGGAGAGGGACTTTCAAGAGTGTCAGGGAGTGATAGGACTGGGGGGAATGGATCCAAGTTAGAGGAGGGGAGGTTTAGATTAGACATTAGGAAGATTGATCAGCTTGGATGTTAAGAAGAAGTTTTTCCCCATGAGGGTGGTGAGAGACTGGCACAGGTTGCCCAGGGAGGTGGTGGAAGCCTCCTGCCTGGAGGTTTTTGCAGCCAGGCTGGATGTGGCTGTGAGCAACCTGCTGTAGTGTGAGGTGTCCCTGCCCATGGCAGGGGGGGTGGAACTGGAGGATCCTTGAGATCCCTTCTAACCCTGACAACTCTGTGATGCTGTGAAAATGCTGCAGGAGTGCACAGAATGTGTGGTTTAGAGTTATCTTTTCCACACCTAGGAATGTGCCCAGCAGAGCCTTGTGGTGCCCTGCAAGCACTCCCTAGGGATGGCATTTTGGGAAGCAGTCAGCTCTGGTCCCACCAACCTCAATGGGAGTTTTCCCATTCAGTGAGCTAGACTTGTTCCAAACTCAGTGCTTGGCCTTGCTGGAAATCCTGCTGCCCTCTCCCACACCACTGCCACCGCCCCTTCTCTCCACCCCCTCTGCTCCCCAGCAAGCGTGTGGTGACGAAGCTGCCAGGAAAGGCTTTGGCTTCATCTAAGACTCCTTTTCTACTTTCACTGAGCTGAGCTGTGGTGCCAGCCCTGGAATCTGGAGTGCTCAAAGAGAAGGACTTACACAGAGCAGGCAAACTGCAGGGTGGGCCAGGGCTGGGTTTACCCTGGGTAACGTGCTCTAACTGGATCGGGGTCTGTGGGTGGACACTCCTTCCTTTGGCTATGGCTCACAGCCATGTCTGTGAGGTTGGTCAGAGGCACTGTTACATAGATCAGAAGCATCTTTACATATGTTTGGGGAGGGATTTTACAAGGGCTTGCTGTGAAAGGATGAGAGGAATTAGACCTAAGCTTGAGGAGGAGAGACTGAGACTGAAGATGAGGAAGAAATTCTTTCCAGTGAGGGTGGAGAGACAGTGGCACAGGTTGCCCAGGGAGGCTGTGGATGTCCCCATCCCTGGAGGTGTTCAAGGCCAGGTTGGATGCATCCTTGAACAACCTGGGCTGATGGGAGGTGTCCCTGCCCATGGTGGGATGGTGGCAACTGGGTGGTCTTCAAGGTCGCTTCCAAACCAAACCATTCTATAATGGGGTGATTCCAACCCAAACTCTGCTGTGATGCAGTGGTGAGGAACATGGTTTAGTAGTGACTTGGTGGTGCTGGGAGGACAATTGGACTTGATGATCTTTGAGGTCTCTTCCAACCAAAATGATTCTGTGAAAGCTAATGAGCTTTTCTCTTTCCTGCAACTCCTACTGCATGGCCAGCAGAAATTATGCAGCACCCAGACACAGCTCCTGCTCACTGTGAGGTGATTATGCTTCACATAAGCCTACAGCAAGGGGCTCAGAACTAAATGATCCTTACAGTCCCTTCCAACATTCACAGAATCACAGAATCACCAAGGTTGGAAGAGACCTCAAAGATCATCAAGTCCAACCTGTCACCACAGACCTCATGAGTAAACCTTGGCAACAAGTGCCACATCCAATCTCCTAAACACCTCCAGGGATGGTGACTCCACCACCTCCCTGGGCAGCACATCCCAAAGGGAAATCACTCTCTCTATGAAGAATTTCTGGCTAACATCCAGCCTGAACCTCTCCTGGCACAGCTTGAGACTGTGTCCTCTTGTTCTGGTGATGCTTGCCTGGGAGAAGAGACCAACCCCCACCTGGCTACAACCTCCCTTCAGGGAGTTGGAGAGAGCAAGAAGGTCTCCCCTGAGCCTCCTCTTCTCCAGGCTAAGCAACCCCAGCTCCCTCAGCCTCTCCTCCCAGGGCTGTGCTCCAGACCCCTCCCCAGCTTTGTTGCCCTACTCTGGACACCTTCCAGCATCATCTTTTCTAACCTGAGGAGCCCAGAGCTGGACACAGGACTCCAGGTGTGGCCTAACCAGTGCAAACAACAAGTGACCCTGAAAAGCACTTCCCAACTTCAATCCACTCTAACCCAGGACTGTGCCACAGCCCTGATCATGCCACAAGCAGTTAGTGTCCACCAGTGAAGAGGAGAACCATCCAGCAGCTTTCTCTTTGAGGTGCATCCCTAATATCAAGGACTAGGAGATTCTGGATACAAAACTCAGGATCATCTCTGTGCCCCAGCCAAAAAGCCACCCAAAAAGTAAAAAAGGGTTGGAAAATGTAAAAGCAGAGCTGGAAGGACACTGCTGCCTTCTGACCTGCAAGAAGTGTGGCTGTGCTGTTGATACTTTAATATCACTTGCTTGCTGGTGCCAGCAGTATCAGGGAAGCCTCACCCACTCCTGCTCTGCTCAGAGCTGGGCTCCTAGACTCTCTGGAGTCTATGATAGTTTTCAGCAGCTCCAAGCAGAGGTGAGCTGTATTCTGGTGTGCTTCTGCCATTAGAGACATTCCTCCTGATGGAGCTGAGAGGCAGCTGGATACAGAAGCCCAAGGGTTTGGTTACCCTTAGCCAGCTGTGCTGCCTGCAGGGATATCTCGGGGCCAGATCACAGCTGCGACACACACGTGGGGAGGGATCTTTTGGCTCCTCTCTGGGCCCCAACTCCTTCTGGCACACCAACTGTACCCTGCTGGCACTGTGCTTGACAGGCAGCACTCTCCCTGATGGTCTGCTGGAGACAGAGCTCCTGCCATTAGCTGCTGGACTGCTGGGGTGCCATTGGAAGGCTGTGCTCTTCCCCCCAGGCAGTGGCACCCCAGCAGGGCTGTGAGTCCACAAGCTGCACTCCCTCTCCACTGTGGACTGAGCCATAGATATGAGAACAGTGCCATATCCCCATGGAATTCTTCCAGTGCTTGAGACCCTCTTGGTTCCCATACTTTAAGACTCAGTTCAGGCAGAGCTGTTCATTCTCCAGAAATTCACACCTCTAGTCAGAACAAAATCAAAATGGTAAGTTGTTGGGCAGCTTCTTAACTATCCCTTCAGCTCACAGGAGAAGGGCAGGACGTGGGTCACAGAGCTGCTGCAAGCCTGAAGCAAGGCTCTGAGAAACCAGAAAGCATTTCTGAAGTGGATGGTGCAAGGATCATGGCAGACTGAAGTGTTTGGTCATTTATCCTTCAGGGAAAACCATAATAAGGGTGAAGGGAGAGAGCAGCATTTGGAAAGCACAGGAGGTCTCCCCAGCTCTTCCACACTCAGGACACTCACCCTCTGACCTCAGAAGGAATTTGCTTCCACAGAACTTTGCTGAACTTAGAATCATAGAATCACAGAATTGTCAGGGTTGGAAGGGACCTCAAGGATCAGCCAGTTCCAACCCCCCTGCCATGGGCAGGGACACCTCACACTACAGCAGGTTGCTCACAGCCACATCCAGCCTGGCTGCAAAAACCTCCCTGGGGGATGAGGCTTCCACCACCTCCCTGGGCAGCCTGTGCCAGTCTCTCACCACCCTCCTGGGGAACAACTTCTTCCTAACATCCAATCTCAATCTCCCCATTCCCAGTGTTGCTCCATTCACTGACTTCCTGCACAGTGTGCAATCACCACAGCACTGCAAGAGCTGAGCTCTCCTCCAGAGAAGCCAACTGCCCCTGCTTCATTCAAGATACCTTTTGCTTTACCTTAGCCTGACTACAAGAAGCAGCACAGAACTTGCAGGTGAAGCACATGAAAGGTTGTAAGCATCCAGCCCAATGCTAGAAAAGGCACCAGGCCAGTAAAAGAAGCTGCCCAACAACTTGACATTTAGACTTTTTTCTGACTAGGGGTGTGAATTTCTGGAGACTGAATAGCTCTGCCTGAAAGTATGGGAACCAAGAGGGTCTCAAGCACTGGAACAAGCTCCCCAGTGAGGTGATTGAATCCTCAGCTCTGGAAGTGCTTAGAAGATGCAGAGATGTGGTGCTGAGGGGCATGGTTTAGCACCAGCCTTGGTAAAGTTAAACAATGGTTGGGTTTGATCTGGAAGGTCTTTTCTGACTGGAAGAATTCCATGGGGAAATGGCACTGTTCCCCATGTACCTATGGCTCAGCCCACTGCCTACTGTGGAGAGGGAGTGCAGCTTGTGGGCTCACAGCCCAGCTGGGGTGCCACTGCCTGGGGGGAAGAGCACAACCTTCCAGGGGCACCCCAGCAGTCCAGCAGCTAATGGCAGGAGCTCTGTTTCCAGCAGACCATCAGGGAGAGTGCTGCCTGTCAAGCACAGTGCCATCAGGGTACAGCTGGTGTGCCAGGAGGACATGGGGCCCAGAGAGGAGCCAAAAGATCCCTCCCCACGTGTGTGTCGCAGCTGTGATCTGGCCCTGAGCTGCTGCCGCACTGCCACGGGTTCGGAGGATGAAAGGCTGCAAAGCCACTGCGCCCAGGTATGCCTCCAAAGAGAAACACTGAATCAAAGGCCACCTTGATGTGCTCTTGAATTGCAAAAGCCTTGCAGTGCAGCCTGTGCCCATGATTTATAAACAGTGACTCATAACATTGCATTATGCTTAACATGAGGTAACGCTGATGCAAGATGCCATTCGTGCAGCTTCAATGTCACAGAGAGTGAAAGAGAGGAGAGAGCAAGCTGGTCCTGTACCTCACCAGGCTCTCAGAGAGAGGAGTTTACAGCCCAGAATATGCAGAACCTTTCAGTACTCAAGTTGCCTTTTTCTTCTCTTTGTTTTGTGTTGGGTTTTTTTTTTGGTAGCAGGACCAGTTGGGGGAATCAGATTTTTTTCCTTCTTTCCTGGAGCACAAATAGCTGCCAGGCATACTTGCAGTGATTTAATTAACTCTGAGCTTGAGAAGACAAATTTGCTAACAGCCAATTCAGTCTTGCACTGGTGAAGCCTCCTGTGGAAGCTGTGCAGGGCAAAGCAGGATCAGGCCCCTGAATTAATTCGAGGTTCATCTCTCCCTCTCTCCCTCTCTCTTTTCTGACCCAGCTGTTATGAATTCTCCTCTTGTTCTCCCTGTGCTGCTTGCTCCTTCCTGCAGTGAATCAGCATTTCAGGAAATACTAATTCAAAGAGGAAAGGCAGCCTAAGCTCTGCTGCTGGAGGTCAGCAAGAGCTGCTCCCCACCAGGCTGGACAAATGCTGCGAGGCTGCTGGGGGCCAGCCTTGTAGGGTGCATGTGACCCCGGACTTGAACCCTGCCCCTTCCTCTTTCCAAGCAGCCTGGGAACTCTGGCTTGTGCCCGTGGTATGCTAAAGACCTGGGTCCTGGTGCTTTCTTAGAATCACAGAATTGTCAGGGGCTGGAAGGGACCTCAAGGATCAGCCAGTTCCAACCCCCCTGCCATGGCCAGGGACACCTCACACTGCAGCAGGTTGCTCACAGCCACAGCCAGCCTGGCTGCAAAAACCTCCAGGCAGGAGGCTTCCACCACCCTCCCTGGGCAACCTGTGCCAGTCTCTCACCACCCTCAATGGGAACAACTTCTTCCTAACATCCAGCCTCAATCTCCCCACTTCTACCTTTGCTCCATCCCCCCCAGTCCTATCACTCCCTGACACCCTTCTTGCCAAGATAGAGAGAGAAGCAGAGGGTTGGAGAGAACCCTGTCCTTTAGCAGCAAGGAAACTCGGGGACACACTGGCACAGGTTGTCCAGGGAGGCTGTGGCTGCCTCCTCCCTGGAGGTGTTGAAGGCCAGGCTGGATGAGGCCTTGAGCAACCTGTGCTGGTGGGAGATGTCCCTGCCCATGGCAGGGGGTTGGACCTGGATGAGCTTTAAGATCCAACCCCAACCCATTCTGTTATTCTATGATTTTTGTGAACTGTTGTCCACTCCACCCCAGCAGCAGAGGCATGGTGGGTGCCCATCCTGCAGGAAGCAGGGGCACCACTGGCATTGGGAATGGGGACACCACTGGGAATGGAGACATTGCTGAACTCAGGTGGGGCTGCTTCTCCCTGCACCCTCACTGCCCATGTGTATTTTTCCAGCATTGCACTACCAAGGCTGTTGAGGACAAGGAACAAGGATGTCCTCCACCTGTGGCCTCTGAAATCCACTACATCTGATAGTCAATATTCAGTTACTTCTAGAAAGAGCTGACAGATAATTATACTATTGCTCTGGCAGTGTCATGGATTCAGTACCTTGTGGCTCTCTGTATCTCCCTGAAAGGAGGCTGGAGCCAGGTTTGGTCTCTTCTCCCTAGTAAACAAGTGATAGGGCAAATGGAAATGGCCTCAAGTTGCACCAGGGCAAGGTTTAGGTTGGACATCAGAAGAAACTTCTTCCCTGAAAGGGTTTCTCAAAGCCTGGCACAGGCTGCCCAGGGAGGTGGTTGAATCCCCATCCCTGGAGGTGTTTCCAAGACACAGAGCTGTGGTGCTGAAGGCCATGGTTTAGCTCCAGCCTTGGTAGAGTTAGGATGATCTTAAAAGCCTTTTCCAACCAAAACTATTCCCTGATTCACAAAGCCTGCTGTTGGCATCACAGGAAGCAGAGGGACATCTGCCTAGGTAAAATAAGACTATGAGAAGGTGAAAAGTCTTGATCTGAGATCTCTAAAAAGCTTGGATCAGGCTTTTGCCAGTGGTTCTCTGCTGGTTTCTACCTATGCTGAGCTTCCCTGGCAAGCCCAGCAGACCTGCCTGCTGCAGTGCCAAGTCTGTCATCCCTTGCTCACACAGATGCACTTATCAGTGATTCTGAAGAAGATAATGAGATGGAGACAGACTGAGAGAGTTGGGGTTGTTCAGTCTGGAGAAGAGAAGGCTCCAAGGAGACCTTCTTGTGGCCTTGCAGTATCTGAAGGGGGTTCCAAGAAAGCTGGGGAGGGACTTTTGAGGGTGTCAGGGGGTGATAGGACTGGGGAGAATGGAGCAAAACTGGAAGTGGGGAGATTGAGATCGGATGTTATGAAGTTCTTCCCAGTGAGGGTGGTGAGAGACTGGCACAGGTTGCCCAGGGATCACAGGATTACAGGATGTTAGTTTAGGGATTGGAAGGGACCCCTGGAGCCCTTCCAGTCCAACCCCCTGCCAGAGCAGGAGCATAGAATCCAGCACAGGTCACACAGGAACACATCCAGACAGGGCTGTAAAGACTCCACAGAAGGAGGTTCCACAACCTCTCTGGGTAGCCTGTTCCAGTGCTCTGGAAACCATACAGTGAAGTTCTTCCTCATGTTGAGATGGAACCTCCTGTGCTGGAGTTTCCATCCATTGCCCCTTGTCCTGTCCCATGGTGCAACTGAGAAGAGCCTGGGAGGTGGTAGAAGCCTTATTCCCTGGAGGTTTGTAAAGCCAGAATGGATGTACCTGATGAAGTGTGAGGTGTCCCTGCCCATGGCAGGGGGGCTGGAACTGGATGATTCTGGAGGTCCCTTCCAACCCTGACCATTCTATGACTCTCTTAAGCCCAGGCTGGATGAGGCTCTGGCCAGCCTGATCTAGTGTGGGGTGTCCCTGCCCATGGCAGGGGGGTTGGAACTAG